>NW_027116715.1:1478311-1507121 GCF_000696795.3 Halyomorpha halys | reverse complement strand
ATACACATAATCTATACATAGATAAGCGATTGCAATTTGTATAAAACACATGTCTCAATTTCCAATTTTAAGACAATTAGAATTTCGTTTCCTCACGAATGTTCCTATGTTTCCCTGTAAAACTATTGAGTTAGTTAACTTTGTTTTTCTTCTAAACTCCATTTCAAATTACTGTTTTAGGGTAACTAACCTAAAAGATTAATTTCAACATATTTACCTATAATATTATAGAATATGTTGGTAGCTCGGTAGCAAGAGACTATGCTACGAACTTTAAGGACCCAGGTACGATCTAACTCTGACAGACTAATGATTTTGGTTCACTGCAGACGTAAGTCAGGTCTACGGGTTCTGGAGAACTCCGAAGTCCACCCAACCGCATGAAGTGGATACCCTAAATAGGGTAAAAATCTGACCGTTGAGTGTGATATTGACTAAATCACCTCCTTGCACAACCGTTGGTCTTGTAACAGTACTTCCTTACAAAGTACTGAACCCCTAACCCTTCGTGAGTTGTAGTGGTTCAGATTTAATTTTTAATTATGGAATATTAAACGTTTAATAAGAATTGTAGAATTTACGGAATCTGCTCTACTGACATTTATATATTTACATCATGCAGCTTGTCATATTCATGTTCCAAATTCTTCAAAGACAATTTGTAATTTTAAAAAAAATATTAAATTTAAAAAGCTAACAGATAACAATAAATGTCAAGGGGAAGCGGAATATCACAGGTAATATAAAGAAGCATGGACTTAAAGCAGACGTGGATTTCAAAGTTTATGAAATTTGTATATAACAGTTGTAAAGTAAGACGATGATATTACAAGAATTCCTTTGGCTCAGATAGACCCAATATGTAGAGCTTAGGGAACGTACCTGTAGTAACCAGCCGTGTTATTACCTCAGAAGGGGGAAGGAGAAAAAAGTGGGTACCTAACCGGTAGGTATACTTTATGGCTCTTAGCTACGGATTATTACCTCCCATTACCTGTCCACCTGAATTGAAAATTCAATCAATACTTTGATTAACACCTTTTTAGATAATGGATTAAAATTGATAGAAGATATCGCCCGCATAATAAAAATATAAATAATTTTTTTTTGATTGGACGGTTTCTTCTCATAAAAAGACAAATACTGAATGTAATATATCGGGGTGCTTATGGTGAAATCTGTTATGTATTTATTTATGGTAATAAATTTGTAAATATTTTCTTAGGTGGTTATGAGAAAAAAAGTTATAAAAATGTGAATTATAATAAGAATGATAATAATACTTTATTTATTCTGGGACGAGTCCCTTTAGAATAATACAGAGAAATCGACAGATGAGGGCTGAGGAGCCTCAGAGATACTTAGACAGAAATAGAAATAGTCATTATAAAAAATAATTATAAATTACTTTCTCACTTTTATCAGTTGAACAATAAAAAAAAATTAATAAATAAAAAGTGAAAAGAAAACGATGTAAAAATAATTAAGAATGATAAAATAAATACATTCATATTTACAATTTTATGGGGTCTGAATGGATAAGAAATGATTGAACAGGCGGGATTTAAAGGTTGGGAGGGTATTGGAGCGACGGATATTGGAAGAAATGGAGTATCATAGGGATGAGGATCGGATAATGAACGATCTATGGAAAGCAGCGGTTCGGTGAGCCCCTGTGTATAAATCTGAAGACCGGGAACGGGTAGTGTCGGTATATTTGATAACCACAAAAATGACAGGGATTTTATTTTCAATCGCATCAAGCAGAAGAAAAAGATGAACTCAGATTCAAAGAATAACTCTATAGCTACCTAAATAAAGTGACGGTAAAGGGAAGGCAATTTCTTTTAATTATAAATATTTGAGATATAAAAAATAATAGTCAAGCAACAGATCCATATTATTATTAACATAATATTTAATTTTTAAATCCAAACAGAAAGCTATATCCTCAATAATTGATGAAAAAAATTCAATTTTCTTCCCCCAACTAAATGTTGATATTTTGTGTGCTTTTTTCAGACAAAGATAATGATAATGAATCTTCAGGTGTCAACCACTGCGATTGGATGTCGAAATCACCTATCGACTGCGCCCGAACATTCCTGCACTAACATCTGTCATCAATAAAATAAACTATGATTAAATTATTTATGTTCGAGATGGAAAATGGATTTGGATAATAATATAATAATAGCAGTAGGTTGAAATAATTGTTAATTATAAGCAATTCAGATTAGTTCTGGTAGAATTTAAATAAAGTCTATAACAAATTTGATTAAATCTGCATATCACAACGTTGAAAATTCATGTATTTATCGATATAAACATACATACACCGTAACTGTGAAAAGGCCCAAGCAATATTAAAACATTCCTGAGTAATTTATGTAAAAATATTTATGACAGGGTAGGCGTCAGTCAGTTCAGGATTTATTGTTCAGTTATTCTTCTTACTAGTGATGAGAATGGATGTTGATTTTCTCTAATTATTATATGAATATTAAAAATGATTTTTTTTTTAAACATTAACTAACCTACAACTTTATAGATGGTTATAAATTCATCATTTGGACATTTTCACTGAAGCGGTTATAACTTTCAAAACATATATTTGTTTGATTATTTATGTGCTTAAACGTTTAGTAATTGGATTTTCTAATTGCAATTTACATATAATAAAATAATATCAACTATCAATTTAATAATATATGATTTTCTCAAGACAAATAAGTTATGACTAGGATAAAATTGGGGATTAGCTGTTGGATAAAATGGACCAGCTGTTACTACTTTATTGATAAAAATTTAATAAAAAAACATCGTACAAGCATACAATTTTTTGTCATAAAGTTTTATTAAGTAAATTAATGTAGTTATAGGATTTCTTACTTTAGTCTGACTGAAAAAAATAAGGCATAAACCCCTGGGACGATTCGGTCGATTTCATACGATGCGGAAAAATTAAACAAACGCAAGTAAAGAACCAAATCGTTTAGAGATTCCATTTCTCATCAAAATCCTTTCTCATAATTTAAATATCTTCGGCTGGTCATCATTTAATGATTTGGTATTTAATATCTTCAAATGCTTGTCTTAATAACGGCATTCATATATCAATCTCAAACCGGATTCTTACGAGAAATTGAAGGGGTTACAAAGTTGACTTCACTGTCGAAATATTGTTTATATAGCATATCTAAGACCTGCTAAGTTTCATTTCAAAATGAACAGTATGTGTACGACTTTCTAGGATATAATCAGTTCTAGCAGTTTCATTAAAGAACTTGAACTCTAAAATTTCAATAACTACAATTAGATTAGTTCGTGCTTGGGAACAAGGTAAGCTACTATTTTTGTAGATTAGTTTTCAAAATAACTATTGTTAAATGCTAAAAAAGAAATAAGAATCGATTAATATTATTACGAATTAGTAGTCCAATTCCACAAGTACAACACATTAAAAAAATCAACTAATCACATACGTCTCTTGTAAATTGATTAATTTACCTTTTAAAAATTATTAATCTTCAAGTTAAGTTTTTTTAACTGCATGCTAACTTGAGCTTCTTGAAGATACTTTAAGATGGTGTAAAAATAATATGTATAATTACCAGAACGTTTTAATAAAAATTATGCGTGTAATTCAAACACTATAGATGAATAATTTGAGCTATTATTTATACCCTAAAGATATGAAAAACAGCAACAAATAATTCTGAAAAAAGATACATATACCATTCTATACTTTAGTTAAAGAAATGGTAAAATAATACATTTAAGGGAAACAGGCACTAAAGCACCGGAAAATTTCATTGAGCTTTAAGAATGAGGAATAAAAGTCTAATTTTCCGAAAGATAAACCCCCAATCTGGGAAATTGCCAGCTTAATGCACTTGGTAGAAGCAGCGGTGAATGAATGGTAGGAGTTAACGTTAGGGACAAAATATTATGCTTATTTCTTTAGCAACAGAAATGAGGAGACAATCCTGAATTGAAATAAAAGAAAGACCTATACAATATTTTTATTTTAGCATTTTATGTAATACATTTCATATTTCAAATATGATATTTTTTTTTGATATTTCGTCATTAAAAATACACTAATTTTAAAACAAGGAATCACGAATCATTGATGGAATTAATTTAATAGATGAATAATTTACGAAACTACCTCGAAAACTAATTGAAATTAAAAAAAAAAAGTTTAATCCACTGAACTTTAAATATTTATAAGGGTGTATCAGGATGCTGTTATAAACGTTTTCATAAATCTAAATATATAGTAGAGATGACATCTCCATAGATAAAACTATTATTCCCATAACCATACAGAAAATTATTCATCATCTGAATAAACATTTCTGCTGCTTAGTACAGAGTAACTTTTTCACCTACCGTGTTATTTATATAAATAAAAATTAAAGCCTTATTATTACTAAGTCACGATATTATTTAATCTTTAATCATTTACTGATTTTCTTAAACGAACCTATAAGATAATTTTTAACAACGGCAAATTTGAATAACAAGGAAAATACTTTAAGAATAAGTACTAAAAATAATACATCATATTAAACTGTTAAATAAAGAAGAGAGGTCACCATCACTTTCATCAGCCGTGCGATCTCTGACATTTCCACGCCGCTAAATGCACTACTTATGTTCATACAGCTGCTTCTCTTGGGATAATGTCTCCGGGATATAGTCGTGGCAGAGTGTCTTCTGGTCTTTATTTATATGCTGCGTCGAATATTAGTATTCTCAGGCAACATTCAAGATAAGTATTGATATATGCGTATTAGTTAATATTGGTCTCTGATGTATGTTAGATGAATACATATCGCTGCTTTGCTTAAAGAGTGGCACGTCTCGCAGAAAAAAACATTTTTTTTTTTTACTTTCACTTGCCTATATATGGTATTTATAGTAAGGGAAAGAATTGAGATCGAGAAAAATTTCGACTGTAATACACGTTTTGAATCGAAAGTAAAAATAAAGTGTCTGTATTTGTAACAAGATTTTAAACGCAACATTCCCTGAAATAAGTAGATAAACCACTTTGTAAATGTTAAATTTCTGGCATTAATGGGAAATACAGGTCTTGCAAAATGTCGCCACACTACTAAATTCTAAGATTGACTTATTTGTTCTAAATATTCTACAAAATTTTATTTTCATAAACCTCAAGGCGTTTTTCGTCTCTTAAAGCATGTTCACTACGTTTTCACATAGGTAGAGAACATTATGGAAGATGATATATATTCGGGATAGGTAATAACACCTGATGAAAGAATGAATAAATTTCATTGGAATAGAATAATTATAACAATATAAAATGAAATTTTAGTCATTTTTTTTCTTGATGGAAAATTAAAAAAAAAAACCTCAACCTTTAGCTGTTATTGGATCACTGTCACTTGGGCTAAAAACCGGTGCAATAAATCAAGTTATCGCCATCGCTATAGGTGTCAATAAATAAATAAAAAATCGACGCCGTCAAGAATAATAATGTAGCCTCCAGCCTGATAAAATTATTCAGCTTTTTCACATGCCTAGATAGGACGCCGGCGGCATACAGATATAGCACGGGGTGACTAACTTAAGTAAGATGGATCTCCTCTTTTTGGAATCTGGAACTGGAAGATGACCTTTTTGTAGCCGGTAGGATCTGGGATTTTTTTTCCGAAGGGGGTAGCCGAGATTTTTTTTTTTTTGTGGAGATATCGGCCTGTTTTATTCACACCTTGAGGTGGGCCTATAGCTATCTTATAACCTGGCTCTGTCAGTACAGACACCTTGTGTCCGCGGCTATCATTCACTCCTATTTACGAGCTAATACCTGCCAGATCCCTTTCTCAGTTCTCTTATTCAAAGGGATGTTTTGTTTTGGGCTTTTCTTCTATACCTTTTGTGTTATCTTCAGTGAATAGGATTATCAGGTAAATATATTTGTAACAAACACCAGGAAGGGATTATACCTGACGGTACCAGAGATTATATTTGATCCATATAAGTTCATTTTGTTCAATTGTGCTTTTATATCATCGTTATATGTTCACTACTCTTAGAAGGCCGCCAAAAACAAGGCCAGGTCGGAGGAAATTATTGGCAATGACAAGATAGAAAGAATTTTGTGATATAAGAAGTGTGCCTATATTTTCTTCGGAGGGGGGGGGGTGGAGTGAATCAGAATTGTTTTGTGATAAAACGTCAAATTAGAGTGAAAATTTTTGATTATGAGGGATAATTTTTTTTTTATTTCATGAATCAGTAAAGAACCGAAATTCACAAATACTTATAACATAATTTATTTTATTAAAAAAATCTCAAATGGCATTTACATCATTCTTAAAAAATAAATTCGGTTTTCGATTAAATAAAAAAAAAATTATCAAAAAAGAATAAAATATCTAATAAATTGAAAAATACAAATTTATTTGTCCGCATGAAAGATATATTGGAAAATTGAGATCAGGAGCTTTTTAAGGCTACTACTTTTCTAGGATAAGATTTCTTCATTTCTTTTTTTTTTTATAATAATATATTTTATTGAGGTAATAAAACAACATGTCACACTCAAGGGCTATGGAGTATTAGAGCTGTACATATTCAATCAGAGATTGTGATAGAACATAGGAAAAATAAAATAAAAAATAAATAGAGTAAAAAAAATAAAGTAATAGAATAAATAATAACAATAAAAATAAAATGAAATGTAGTTACATAAGTAGATTCGATTGTTACATCATTACTACTTGATACATTTAAATACTCAATGTGGTAAATATAGAAAACTGAAAACACCTCTTCCTGTCATATTATATCTTTCGCTTGAAAGTTGTTCTTATAAAGTCTAACTAAATTTTTTGATAAAATTAATTCTAATTTGTTTTAAAAGTAACAATGTAATGTTAAATTGAGTAGATATGTTTTTACTTTCACTTAAACGAACAAAGTTGATATTCGTCATTTTCACCTATAGAAACCCTAAAATACGAATTTTTATAGTAGGTGCAAGTAGTGGGACCCGCGCACCGCACCAGTTTTTTACAGCTGGCATCGACTTTGTGACAAGTCTCTTACAGGAATATATAGTTATATATAGAGACCCATATAGAGACCCATCTATTTGCTCAAATCTGTTAAAAAAAGTATTGATATTTAAAATATTGATATTTTGTAAACATTCTCAAGAAAATATTTAAAACATTATCGTTCTATAAAGTAATTATTTTTATATACCTCTAAAATTCGATTTAAAGAAAAAAAATTGTAATATTTAAAAATATAATTACAAACTTTTACATTTGAAAATTGAATCAATCGTAAAAGAAAAAAAAAACAGTTCGATTTTGATGAAAACGAAATTATGAGTTTGATAGAAAATTTTTAAAAGAGCTTGATCAAACAGTATTTGAAAACGTTTTCAATTATTATTATAATAATAATCAAATAACGTGCTAATTTCTGTCAATAAAAAATTGAGTGCAACAAATCAGGGTTTTTTTTCAGCTTAAGAAGAGAATAAAACATCAAAAACCTGATTCACCAACTTTTGGGAAAGAACTTTTAAATTCCCTAGTTGAATGTTAATTCTTAACTACCAGCAAGTAAATTCAAATAAAAACATAACGTCCACCCCTTCCCCTCACTGGACAGACTGATAGAGCTCTTTCGAAATCCGAACAGAATTAGATGACTATGCAAGTCCACTATGACTGGAGAGTTCTCCAGCGTATTTCCCGGTAACTGCTTTCGGACCGTTGACTGGGCTATTAAGCAAGAGCTGAACAATATTTTACGGCTAAAAGAGTGATCAATAGTTTGCAATTTGTCAAGTTGTCCTCTGCCAATGTAGGAGTAGCTCATATAAATTTGATTGATTTATCGCCTATCTCTGTAATTAATAACCATCTGTATGTATAATTCGATTTTATGATTATCTGATTTTTTTTTTCCATCCTTACTTAAAAAAAAAAAAACCTAATTCAAAAGACCTTTTTTAAAATTTGGAAAAATAAAAAATCGAAAACTTACTTTCTAAGAAAATACTTTCGGAAAAACGCCCAAAACTAAAGAATCTTAACTAAAAACGTTTCGTATTTGTCTTGAAATATAATGGAGGAGCTAAGCTGAAAAGAAAAATGAAGCCAAAAAAGCATTATAATGAATACCATAGGCATGACACGAGGGGTACGAGCCAATCAACGGGTGCCTACTGTTTGAGTTTAGATTACAATGGCGAGTTAACATTCCTATAAACATTAACTTAAACCTGAGTTCCGAGTGCATAGCCAACGTTCCACTTTTAGGCTTCACTTGTAAAAAAGAGTAGGCTATACCTCCTTTCTGCTGGTTGGAAGCTATTTTGTTTAAATAGATTAGCCAATGATGATGAAAATAACATTTAACATAATAATTTTAAATTATAAAATCATGGTAATAACTTCCTAATCTATTGACTGTTTAAACCAGAAGCATTTATAAAGTATCAGTAATATCTTCGTGTAGAAGTACTTAAATCAATTCTTTTTAATAAAATACTCATGTGTATTGGACATATATATCTTTCCTATAAGAATATAAAAACTATTATATTTTAGATTTTTTTGCTTTCCGTCTCGAATTAAGCAATATTATATATTACCGGAAAATGATTATTATTGTAGAATAAAACTATAATAATAAAATATCTCATACAAACAGTTAAAAAGGTAGTAGGAAAATTTTATGAGTCAACTCGACCAATATATAGATTTCAATTACTATTTTTGATATATTAAATTAAAATATTCATCTCACTCATTTTAATTAAAAACAAATTTTAATTAAATACATTTTTAATCTATTGATAAAATCATGGATGCAATCAGTGGCTATTCCACGCTCTGAGAGAAAAATAAATAAATAAGAAATCATTACATTTTTAAATAAACCTTCAGCCAACGAGGATTGGTGATCAATCGTCCGTCTTTTTTATATCGAGATATTTACTTGGCACGGTCTGTCAAAGGGCTTTCTAAAGCAGATTGAAGGCTAGAGGACGTTTGAAATTATTGAACTGATAAAGTTTGTAAGGTAATTTCCACAACCTCTTATTTCTATCTCCTATCTTCCTTTTCACCGCCCCTTTGCCGATTCAAAAGAAAAAAAACTAAATTAAGGACGGAAGGAATCTTTTCAAGCTGGAAATTTATCGCAACGGGAATTTGAAGTTATAAAAAAAAAATATGAAACTCTTTTCAAATTCTATCTCCTACCGATCTAAATTAATAATCAAATATACTTCTCTTTCCTTTTTTATGGCATCAATACTTATAATAATGATAACAATTTTAAATGGATAATTAAATATTGGAAATAATATTAATTGTTTATCAAGTTAATATCCAACTCAGAAAGTTTCCAATAAATATATTTTAAATAAAAATGAACTTTATTATAACGTATTTATTTCTCATTTATTTACGCTTATATTTATTTTATTATTCTTTGTTAATTTAAGGTCATATTTCTAATAGTAAATTTTGGGACGTTTAAAAAAAAAAAAAATATGAAAACACAGAATGTGCTCCTGTGTCCCGACATTAGTTTTTATCAGGATTAAGCCAACTAAGATATCAATACAATAAAATTAGAAAATAAATATTGATAAATAAATTTGGGAAAATGATAATCATTCATTAATAAACAATAACATAGAAATATGTATATGAAAAAAACAGGAGTAATTGGTATAAAAACTATATTTACATGAATCATGATAATACAAATTGAGGAGTATGAAATAAAATATTTAAAAAATTATATAATAATGATAAAATAGAAGTTATAACAGCCCAAGAAAAGAAAAAAGGTCAGTTATTTCACCCGATTAATTGATTACTTTATTAAAAACTATGCATAATTACTAAATAAAATTGAAGAGTCTGCCAAGTATAGTTAGGGGGAATAAAAAATGGCGGCTAGTTCAAAACGTAAAAAAAAATTAATTCAGAGCTCCACACGCTTAAAACTAACCATTTCATGAAAACTACATCTACGAAGATGAATGTTATAAACTACATTATAGCACATTTAACTAGCTTTAATTTAAAGGCTAGTAGACATCTGTAAGTCTAATGATTTGCGAGATATAGATTTCTCAAAATAAATCGACTGATTTATATTTATACAGTATATGTTTTATGAAACGTTGCATTTTAAAAAACTTTATCTCAGGAACTATTAAACAAAAACAATTAGGTCTCATATTTTAGCACATTTACTCGACTTTAGATGCTATTTGATTTTCACCATCATTTGATCACTTCTAACGTTTTAGTATAAATATATTCATTTATAATGATTAATTATAAATTACCATATGTACCTTCCAGTTCACTAAATGACTAACTTCATAAAATCAGTCTTATTACTTCCAATATTGATTCTATAACAATTGAGTATTGAATGAACGGCTAGCAATGAATGAACGAAAGAGCAAAATATAAAATTTAGTTAACTGTTCTACGTCATTATTTTTCAAAATAAAAGAGTAAGAATTATCATTTGTACATTTTTGGAAACCTTTGAAATTGAATTTAGTCATTCTATCAACTGAAAGGCTCATGTAATGCGTAACATTGTAAGTTAAAAAGATTCTGGTTAAAAGCGAAGAGTTAAAAAAACATATCTATTGAATTAATTTTTCTTAGTTTTTGGAAACAACAATATTTTAATATGATTTATGCAAATTAATATTTGTTTTTTATCCAAGGAAAAATTACTCCGCTTTCAACACTGAAAATCTTTGTTTTCATATTTGAAATTTATATAATGTAACAATCGTAAAATCCATAACAAATGTAACAATCGTAAAATCCATAACAATCACAAAATACGTATCCGTAACGCGATTAAAATTAGTTTAAAATCGTAAGCTCCTAAAACACTGGGAACAATTTACAAAAAACCAGAGTAATTTTCAAAATGAAGATAAGATCCTTGGAAATGAAATTGTAACCCCTATTTTTTTTTTCAATCCCCTCGACTCCCATTAGGCAGATTGAACTTGTTCCCGGTAGAGGGTATTCAAATAGCTCTCTGTTCCTGGAGGACACTTATGCAAAGTCGATTCAAATACTCGGGCTACTAGAATCAATTTTCCTAATCAAAACAAATCTGAGAGGAAGTTAGGAAGAAATTGCACATGGAATGTATTGATATTGAATCGTTATGGATTACGACTGATGGTATAATATTTAACCCTTAGCGCGACAGGTGGGTCTGAGAGATCCATAATAATAATAAGGCTTAGTGAACCCGAAGGTTCGATACCGATACGATCTGTACAGTAAAGCCCGTTAAAACTCAATTCTATCTCATCAGTCTCGATTCAATGTTCCCACCTACGCTTAGGTTCACCCCTCGGACGTTAACCCGTCAGCTCAGTGTTTAATAACATTTCAGGGATCCGAAGCCCTTTTATGCCCATCTTGTTCATCAATCAATCAATGCTATTTATTGATTAAAATATATGCATTTATTTAACTTTAATCTTGATTGTAGGAAGATAGTCCGGATGGTGGTCAATAAAGGAATCAAAATAGTGGAATAAAGCTATTTTAAAACGTTTATTCACCATAAACCGGACTATTTTCCGACAATCCACTTCATACGGCCATCAATCTTCTCCCAACTTACATTTTGGTTTTCTAAACTAATTTATTTTCTTAATTTTTGTTTCGTATTTTCATTTGAATTAATGAATAGTTACAGAAATTAATGCATTGAATAAAATGTTAACATTACATTCATACTAAATGTTCCAAGTTATTAATATAGACTCCACACCTTACTTCAACAGCAGCAATAGCCAACGACACTGGATATGTCACACTCTCCAAAATCTGATACTAGTGAATTTTTTTGTTCAGGGTGATATTAAATAAATAGTCTATGCAAACCTGGTTTAATGATTGAAAGTTGTGAAACAAGATCATATATCCAATACAATTTGACTACTGCTACTGTGGAAGAAAGATGTCTGTCAATTAATGCTCAAGGTAATGAATGATATTGAAATATGAATGTTTATTTTTATATTTCGTTATTACAGTAGCTGGAACACTAGCCTTAATTCATATTCTCAGTTTGGGCACTTAACCCTGAAACATATCGTGTGTACGTATGTATATATGTATATACGCTTCATTATAATTTTCTGTACCTTAGCTGTTTACTTTTTTTTTCAGTCATTTAACTGCATATAAATATAAATAATTTATTTAATTGAGATGAGCATATATTATTTTTTCATTATTATTATTCATGTTTTTTATATTTATCTTTTTAATTTATAATTATTATTTTTTATATACATTTTTTAATTTAATATGTACCTATCGTATGATGTTGCTCTTGAGGTTGGCAGGTTGTATTGTCGCAATGTACTTTTTAATTTAATATATAAATATAGAATGATGATGCTCTTGAGTGTGGCAATACTCATTTGCATTATTACAATAAAAAAAAATAATAATAATTGTAACTGTGTCCGACAGACCCACCTGTAGCTTTGAGGGTTAACTAACAACATTCTAATTGTTCTGAACTCTTTTCTAAATGAAAATGAAGACTTAAATTGCCATAGTATACAATATATTTTACATAATTTTTTTCTATAGAAACATCGAGCTTATTCTATCGACTTACAAGATTAATCCCAAAAGCAAGTTCTGTTTTTTTTTTTAAATACATAAAAAATAATTCCATTTATTTTCTATAATATATAGGTCGTTTTAAAAGTTCAACATCAGTCTAGTAGTAGAAAGCTTGCATCCAATATCAACATGAAATTACTATTACTTAACAATTAAATGATAATCTTTATATTATTGCGAATAAAGTTTGACCTTTAAACCACAAAATTGCCAAAACCCAAACCTTCTTAATTTACCTATTTTATTAGCTATCTGTATTTAATTAATTACATTTATTATCTATAAAATTATTTAATAAAATATTAAAAGCACAAAGAATCACATATTGTTAATAATTAGTGATTCAATAAAAAAGATATCTTAAGGGAGTCCCAAGATGTTTAGTGAATATTTTAGCTTGGAAGATGCTGTAAAGGGATGGGAAGGTTTTTAAGCTCCTTAGCTGGTATTTTCCTGTCATAATTTTCATAATATCAAGCCTTGTTGGTAAGTAAGTGAGAAGAGAGCAAACCTTTTTGGCTCCTAAGACTTTAATGGCAACAAGTCTTTGCGCGATCGGGTAGCTCCCAGAGCCTTATGTAAACTTTATGAAATTTTAAAGAGGTCATAATTCATGATTTATAAATCTCTTGAGAGATACGGCCCCTGGAGAATTTTCCTTATTCAGTTATATTTTCAAGAAAAAGAATATTTTTAGATGTTAAGTATATATTTGTTTTTACACAAAAACAACAGGATTTTCTCTATTGATTAAGTATTTATTTTAATCCTAGTTACATTATAATAAGTTTTACAAAATAAATACTAATAATTAACACTTAGGGCCGAATCCATAGACGGTACTCAAGTAAAACTGTTTGCTTAACCAGGTATTTGATGGAATTCCACTTAACCTATTTAAAAACTAAACTTACATTTGAATTTTAAAACATTACTTATTAACTGATTTCATTATGTAGGTAAACATAATAATAAATAATATAATAGGTCATTATTATAACACAAAATTCAGGTGTTAGCACAGCAACGAATAAGATGGGCTCGTAAGATTCTACAGTTAACACCTATTGTAACCTTGATGGAGGTTCAAGTTTTCAAATTGTAACTGCGACAAAAAGACGTTCTAGGTCCTCTAAGTCTCACAGGACATAGGGAGTTCTGGAGAAAATTACTAGTCCTGACTAAAACTACTAAAGGTGCTCCATGTAAGGAGTCCCTAAAAAAGTTGAACACATGATAGTACTCGTAGATTACACCGGCATGGAAAGATATCGGGCCAGGTTGTTCTCCACCCTCGCCGAATTATACTTCCCGTTTGATGGAAGAAGAGAACTATTCCTTCTTCCGGGAGTCCATCTACGAGTGGGTGGGCCCCGCGCACTTTACGTTGGAAAAGGCTCGACCAATCGGCTTGACTGGACCAAACATCTGAGTGCAGTTGGATAAGGTGCAGCCTCTTCAGCTAGGCGCTCAATCAAGCGCTGGGCAGCACTACAGTGCACTATTACATGATTTAACTTATTATAAATTAAATAAATAGAACCCCTACAGCTAATTGTAATTGTAATCAGAAAAAAATAAAATAAAATAAAGTGTGATTATTGGCGCAGCTGTGACATCACAAGCTCAGCGCACTACACCGCCATCCGTACGCAAGAAATGGCTTGGCAGTGGATAAAAAAAACAAAAAAAAAGGCTGAATTAGGACCAGTCAAGGGTAGACGCCCTAACTCCCTCGGCTACAAGGGGTTCGGGTTTATCGTACCCAGCAACTCATCTTAAGGCCAAGATATTAGTCTAAGAATAAAGGATAGGTTAGGGCATTCGTTTTTCTAAAATTAGCTGATACACGTTTTTTACGCACGAGGGTTCAAGATTACTACTATAATCTACTATGTCAGGATACTATCTAATAATATTATTACACTTACACTTTTAGAAAGATATAATTGATATATTATACAGACAGAACAACTAGCAGATATTGCAGAACCGAATGGTCTATTAGGGATGTCCCCAAAGGCCTGGGATCTCCTCTTATTCCCCAGGTCCCGGCCGAGTATTTCCCCAGAGAGGTACACGTTGAGATCACGTGCGGTGCATTTCTCATCCCAGCTGTTGACAAACGATAGATTGCTCTCTCTTCCTCAGCTCTCATATTCCCAATTCTTTTATTACTCCTGTCTTCCTTTAATGCCGAGGATCTCACAGGTTTTTTTTATTTCTGTTTTATACAAAGATATATTATTGTCATTTCATTAGTGATTGACGTTGAAATATTTTGGTAATGAGGATAAAAATGTAACTTATATTGTGTAATACAAAATTTGTGGTTGTATTTTTAAAAATTAAAAAATCAAGAATAAAAATAATTTTGATTATTAAATTTTTTTTTTTTAAATCATTATTTATTGATCGATATTACAATCTGTCACATCTTTGTGGGCAATAGGTAACAGTGATTAATAATCACATTCATACTAAAAAAACTCTTAAAATATGTACAAACAGATGGATAAAGAAAATTAACATAATCAAACTATAAATAAAAAATTAACGTTACTCATACGCGATTTCGAAACTAAAGGTTCAAATAAACATTGCTAAATAATAGGAAATTTATACAAAGGGGTGTAAAACTCTTTAAGTTAACAAAAAGCCATGAAGATCATTTACCCGAAACACCCGGTATTAATAAAAATTCACAATTATACCAACATGCTCGAAAACTTCTTAAAAAGGAATGGCTTTTTGAATAAGATTTAAACCAGAATATTTGTTATACGTACTAAAAAATTCCAAAAGAAGTAATCATTAAATTTTTTTTCGTAATTATTGAAAGAGAAAAATAAAGTGAAATAGAATTATAAATATAAATGAAATAGAATTATAAAGTGCGAAACATGGGCGTTGATGACTTCGGGCCTTGGGGTTTTACGCCCTAAAGCCCCAGAAACAACAACATAGGGATATTAAGTCAACAGGACACGGAAAGAAGGTTTTTTTCCCCAAATACGAATACCCACTTTATAGAGGCTGAATGAAAGAGTGCCCAAGGAAGGAGTATTCATCCTGCTTTTAGGGATAAAATAAAAAATATATAGTATAAAAAATTATAAGCCATAGCCGGATGTCACGTCCCTCTTAGGGGTTCAGTGGTTCAGCCACCTTATTACTGATAATTAAATAAGGTAAACGTAATAACAGTTAAATACAAAATAATACTAACCAGCTAGGAAGCCTACCCATCCCAATGTCTCCAATTAAAAGTCAACTACGCCGTTTCGAATCAGGCCTGAGGGTCGAATTTTATTTGTGAGGTGGTCCCACGAAATAAAAACTTGACCCCACCATGGTAGGATGGAGTGGTACCGTGTAGATAATCTCCCGTATGTTAGAATTGACCAGGAAGGGGGTCATAAAAAAATAAATCAGCTGTTACTTTGGTTAGTTAAATTTAAACCCCTTTATTTTAGGTTTTAGGTTAACATAAGAAATATCATTCTTTAGCATACGAGACGAAAACGAACTTCTGTGCAGCATTTTTTATTTAAAATAACTTTTGTTAGCTTTGACACATTTGTCCCAATGTCATTTTTTTTATGTTGACTGACAAGCACATTTTCTAGATTCCGTGTTCTAAAACAATTTATTTTTCAACCATTTTTTTTTTCAGATAACTAGAAGCATTTTTAAAAATCAAAATGGAAATAAGTTACAATTTTCATTTATCGTGTTAATTTATTAAAACTCAATAGATTTCTTCAAGTAAGATATAAAAAATATTTTTGAGCGTTGGGATAATATTTCTGCTTGAATAATGGCCCATCTGATGTCAAAGAGTTTTGATTTAATTTAGAATGACATGTATTCCAAGGATAGCGCCTTAACATTTCTTTACTAAATTCGTCCTCCAGATTTTTCTGAAGCTTAATAGCTCCCATAAGTTTATACAAATTATCTTTAACATACGGTACAATCAATGGAATACCCAAAACACACACAAAAAAAACTCTTTGTAAGATGCGCCACTATTCAAGCAGAGCTATTGGAATTGATACAATAGCTGGCAAAGTTATTCCATTGAAGCCAAAGAAAGTAATTTGGAATAAAAGTAAATTGTATATTTCATTATTCTACAGGCATATACTTTCACTTATCTGAGTAAAAGCTTAGAAATGTTAATTTTTCGCATTAATAAGCATTTTCTTCCTTCCATGAAGCATCAGTGTCTATGGTTTGTTTATTCTACGTAATGTTGCATATCAGCTGTCAATGCAGCGTAAATTGGATGATATTTTTAAACTGCCTTTGGAACAAGGAGCTACTCAGCTATCCTAATGAAGTTGCCGACACTGCCTAAAGGTAAGCCACTCGCTGACTATATCAGATTATACAGCGCCGTGTGTTTACACTGAGCGGTACAGAGGCTGCGGCATTGATAAGAGCTATCGCGGGCCCCTGATAAGGCCTTCAAAGGCGGCATTAGGCCTGATATCGCATTAGCTTCTGATGTCCCCCCTCTCATCGTGTTAGATCCGCGATTAGGGATGAGGAGAAAGGTATAGCCTAGCTACGAAGGTATCCAGCAGCAGCAAAAGAGATTTTTAAGATTTCAAAATTACAATTGCAATTAATATATTCTGGATTTTTTTTTACTTTCTCATATACATAAGGTAGAATAAGGATGATAATAGGTATAAAAAATGAAAAACAAAAGATTAATTGCCACGTTTCACAATTTCCTTACTCGAAAATACCAACTTATTTCCTGATTTTTTTTTCTACCTGAGTTATTTAGCAGCCTTTATACTTCAAACTTTTTATTAATTTTACATAATTGTATAATTTTAAAATAATTTCAAAAAGAAACATAAGAAAATTTATGATTTCAAAAGTATAAAAGATGACAAAATTTCATTTAGAAAAGATTTAAAAAAAATATATATATATATATATATATATATTGATGTAAAACACAATATAAAAGGAAAAAAGACAAGATCTCTCTCATCTACAGTTATAAAAGAGTAAAAATCTGAAAATGGACGGTCTGAAACATGAAGGTGAAGAATATCATTAATGTTTTGTTTTTAATTGAAATAACTAACCATCGCACATTATTAGTGGTAATAGAACATGGATAATTATGAGCTATGAAAGAATTTGATAATTAACTTAAGGAGAAAATGAAGGAATAGAAAGATACAACAGTTTTGAAGGAATGGCCGTACGTTCCCAATCTCCATCATAAGTACACGACTTTGTAATATTTATTAAACTGTTGTATTTATTGCTAGATGATGCTCATTATTCGCACCTCGAGAAACTCTAACATACGAATTTCTATTGCAAGAAATTAATAATTTTTTTTTTTTAAATTTACGCCTTTTGAAATTATCACATCAGATTTTTTCTTTTTCTCTCCTTCTGACTCGACGATGATGAGGCATTGTATCAAAAAGCTCAGCTAACATGGCCTATTATGTGAAAATATTTTCGAACTCTAATTATAAAAATTAAAATATACCAAAACAATTTCCTAAAACAATTAATGACAGCATACTGTACTCAACAAGTAATATTTATCTATATCAAGGAAGAAATTCTCTTAATATTGTGATAAACTGATAATATACCCTTCAACAACTTGAAGATTTAAACGTTAAATCGAGCAATATTTAAAAAGCTCCTTTAATTAAAAAAACTGCGTGAAATACTCCAATCCCGCCCTCCGTGGTAGCCTTATTTATCTGACTTTTCATACAGGTAATTATAGCGAGTTGATGGTAGATCGAGAATTATGGTCGATGTACGCATGTCACAATCCCAAATAAAATGTTTAAAAATTCCATCCTTCCCGGCCATACCCGCCCCACTAAGACCCGCCAGGGTGCGACAGTCCTATATCACTTTTAAACCATTTCCTTAAAACGGAAAGAGAAGACTTTAGACAGTTAAATCGAGGAATATTTAAAAAACAACTGGAATTGGAAAACAACGCGAGTAAATAATGAACAAGTATGTATGCTTATTATTCTACTTACTAACCTCCAAACCAGTGATGCAGCGAGAGGGATGCGCTGGGATCTCTTGAGCTCTGCTCTACCCCTCACACGTGGGGGATAGAGTGGGCTCAGGGATCCTCAGGTCGATTGTGTAAATATTGTATATATTATTTTATCATTATGTTATTTTATTTATTTATTTTTCATACAGATAGTTTGATTATGTTCATCTTGTCTATTCTTTTGTTTGTATATATTTTAAGAGAGTTTTTTATTTTATTTTATTTTTTATTTATTTTTATTTTAGTATGTATGAGATCATTCATCAATATTACCTATTGCCCACAACTATATGTCAGATTGTAATATCTATCAATAAATAAATCTATCAAATAGAAAAAAAAAAATAACCTCCAAAAAGGTTTGATAGGATCCACGACAATTTTTTGACGGAAATAAAACGCACTAAAAAGTGTTATTCACAGAATTCCATTTATTCGTATCTTAGAGAGTAGACATCCTGCACAAGCTTTACTTACATAGCCTGTTTGGTTGTCTAATTATTTCAATGTCCGAGGCTACCAGACTCTTTTTGCATCTGAAAACAACTTAAACTAGCTTTATTTCCAGTATTTTGTTTTCAAACTAGACGTTATATAACGGTACAAGGTGCCTAAAAAATAAATAAATACGCCTTGATTGAACGTTTTTTACCTTGACGTTAATACGTTATCTTTCATGACAGATATATGGTAGAAAACAATACAATTATAGCTTTCGCCGTTTGAATTAGAACATCTCAAAGTGGAACAATGGGTGGCGTCCTTATTTCCCTTAGGTGGAATAACAAGTCCCGAAAGAAGAAGCCAGTATGCCGTACCCACTGCTCGAATGGAAAGGTTGCCCAAGGTATCGAATGATGGATTGTACTCATGTAAATAGTTAGAATTTGCATAAGGGCCAAGTGTTTGATTGAGAAATAGGTCATCTTTTGATCTTTTCCGATGATTGACTTATAAGCTCATAATGGTGCTTCAGTGCAACTTTTTTAAAGTTAAAAAATTATGGAGTGGGTTTGAATAAGCTCTGTATATCAAATTGTAGCTTTCTGGAAGAATGGCCAGTATATGCATTAAATACAGTTAGTTTCATTTAATTAACCATGATTTGAGTTGCTATATACATAAAATAAAATAAAAATATAGTTTCAAATAAAGTATTCATTGTTAATGAATAAATAGTGAATTAAAATTTAATTAGTATTAAAACAATTTTTGTTAGTAATAAAAATATCCATTATTATGTTCACACTAAGTTTTAAATTTCACAACTGATTAATAATAATCTCTCTATTGTATAAAAAAGTGTTTAGTCATCACCGTGTAATAATTTATTTTACATATAATGTGGAATAATAAAAATGGGCCGTGAAAAATTGAGTATAACTGACGAAGAACGCATTTTGGGAAAGAAAGAACTAATTAAAATGGTTATCTGCATCATATCAGAGGCAATAAATTGAAGAACAAATTAAAATGCTGGTACGAGGACTTGAACTTTTTTTTTTCAAGCCAACACTACATTGAAGAGAAATAAAATCTGAACAATTAGAATTATAAAATTTGAGCTACGATTAGTGCAATCAAATGAACAGTTGTATAATTTGTAAAATGGGGTTAGGTGAAGAAGAAGAAATACTCCCTAGTATTTCTATAAAATAAAAATAAAATTATATATTATATTTAAAGTCTAATATCTCTATAATATTTTACAACTAATTACTAACTAATACAGTCAAACTTTTTGGATTTTCAAAATAAAAATATAAACTTGCCAACTTTAAGAACTTCAAGCTGATTCAAATTAAGGATTGTTTAATAATACATTATAAAATATCAATCACAAAGACTAATCACAAAAACATTATTAATTTGTCAAAATAGTGCCATATGTATGTTTTTATATGTATATAAATTATATATGTATGTATTCTTATATATGTTTTTATGGAGATTAATAATTAGATAATTTAAAATTTGATTCGGATTTGGTTTAAGAAATAATAAATTTTGTCTGAACAAGAATGAGCAATGTCGCAATTAAATAATTTCTACCCACTATATCAAAGTTTTTGAAAATAAAACTTTTTAAAAATTCTAATTTAAATATTCCAAATATAAAAGCCCCCAAAAAAGGACCTCAGTTTATAAACAGCTGGGAATAAGGAGAATTTTAAATAAAATATCAATAATACCTCCCGTAATGTGTTTATAAATAGATTTTAATATGTGGGTATATACTATATCGGTATATATATACCAGGGTATATACTATAGTGGGTATATATAATATACTAGGTGGGGAGATAAAGAATATTCGAAAATGGTCAATAGAATAGGCTGAAACGTAGTACAAAGGTGAAATATATACATATAGATATAGAATAAAAATGTAAGTTTTTGTTATAGTTATTTAGTCCTTTTTAATATTTAATAATAAAAAATGAACACATAAATAAAACAACCAAAATAAAATATTATATTTATTGTATTGAAAAAGTTTTTACCATATCCCATGGATGTATCCGCCATAAATATGTAATTTCAGTTTCGTAAAATTTTTCGTCTTTGAGCTAGACTCTTCAGAGACACACACATACCATTTTGTGAGACTTAGATATTTGGACTCTAGAGAATTTCAAACGTGCATTTTATTCGAACACTGGAATTCTAAATTATTCAAGACGCAATATTTTCCGCAACTATTTATATTTCATATATAGGGTGAAAGTAAAAATAAAAATGATTTGGTCCTTGATTTTACCTTTCAGTAAATTTTTAATAAAAATAACATTTGTTATATTAACCTTGATATATCAATTAGCTAGAGAAACTTATTAACAACAGTGCAAAATACTAAATATGATATTTGTCCAAAATTAATAATTATTTTCTTCCATTTTCATAAGAGAACAATCGACTTATTGATGCGGGCACTATTATCCACTGGGCTATTCAATTAGTAATCACGACAGACCCCAACTGCAATAATTAAGTGAAGTATAGGCCCCATTAGATCGTAATGTAGGCTAGAGGAGGAGGATAAATCAGGCACCAGTTAGATAGGACAATAATAATTGAATTTGTCCCTAGTTAACACATTATAATCGTAAAGCTAAAACATCAATATTATTTAAAATATCTATTTAATGCATCATCAATCACAGTACAAAAATATAAGAAAGACAGCAATGTTACTCGAGTAGGGAATCAAGTAAATGACAAATAAAAAAATATAAATTAACTAACAAAAATTGTTTAAATAAAATAAATTGTATCCAATTTAAGTTTCAAAACACTCTTTATTTCTCTAAAAGTCCAACGTTTTGGCCAATTCATCGATCCTCGAGGACAATCTATCACAAAACAGCTTTTATTATATAGCGATTTTTAACATTTTCAGGAAACAACATTATCATTAATAAAATATCATACCTTAAATACAAATTTACACTACATCAATAATTTTCTTTAATAAACCACATAGTATGCCATGAAAAAGAAATGAGATATGGCTATAAAGGAATATAAAACCGATAAATTAAGAAGGTTCATAATTCCTAAGATTAGAAAGAAATGCTCAATATTTTTTTCCAACTGTAAATAAATATTTATAAATTCCTTAAAAGTTGTGTATGGGGCTAATAACGCTGAAAAATACCGCAATAAGCAGGGAAGTGGCCTATAAATCTGTTAAAAGGACCAGATTTTTCCTAAGCTGTGAGTAATAAACTGACCTCCCTATCTGGAAGACACACGTTCCATGGGAGGACAATAGAGAGATGAGATAGTCTCATATCTTTTATCTTCACTACTCGTTTCCTTTTGTCCTTTTTTCCCCCGAAGGTACCCTGGATGGAGGGTGTTGGTATAAAAAAATGTAGTTCATAAGATAAAGGGTTGCTTTAGAGATGGTTTATGGCCAGCTTTTGTCCACTCTCGAGACGTTTTAATAAAGACCAGGCCGGTTGGACTGTTTTAAAATTTTCCAAACCCACCCCGTGCTGTATCTTGATTCACACCACATATGGTATAAGATTTTATATACGATTGATAAAGCTCATAACGAGCAAAAAAAATAAATAATATAATAAGTTTAGAAAACAATACTTATTTTAATTGTTTTTAAAACAGTTACAAATTTTTTTTTTGTTTTTTTCCGGCCAAGACTCCCATTGGAGGAGGGCTAAACATGGTTGGAGGGAGTTGGTCAAGTTCTTCATTTTGTGGGACCACCACTTAATGAAAAAAGTAAACGTCCCAGGCCGGATTCGAACCGGCACCGCCAAATAGACATCAAATTAGTAAGACTGTGTCTTAACCACTGAGCTAAGGGCGGCCAAGTTGAAAATGTAAATGAGTTTTATAATTTACTGTTTTACATTGGTTAATCTTTCCATTCCTATGTACCATACAAAAAAAGGTATTGTATGTCGATTTTGACATTAACAAGAGAAGATTCTAATTTGATAAAGATGCTTTCGGAAATGAGTCTCTTTTCATGGTTTTGGATTGTGGTTAGTATAGAAGTATTATAAAAATTGAAGGAATGGTTGAGGATAATGAGTGTACAGAAAGTGTAAAAGTGTACAAGTGACTCCTTCCCCGAGCGAATCTTAATGCTTGATCATTATTAAAGCTTCATGTGCTTGATTGTTTTTATAGATAGTAAAATTCAATTAATTTTGGTTTATATATATATTTTTTTTTTCGCAACACAAATAATATAAACTACTGAACCATTTAAATGGTTCATGCTCAAACTTTTTTTTTTTTTATCGCTAATGGTTTTATACCTTACTTCAGGTATCTTGATTAATATATTGAAATCAATAAAAGTAATTGATGATTTCAAACAGAGAATACAAGAGTGGTGGAAAAATTGTTGAAACATTAATCTGATTGTAAGCTGACATAAATCATTAGGAAACATTAGCAATTCACAGAAAAGTTATAACATTTATAACATTAAATGTTTATTTCAGACGTTCGGATAAAAAAAAAAAAAATAAAAATGAGTACTAAATGAAAAGGGAAATATGTATTAAAATATAATAAACATGGCGAAATGTTCAAAATATAACAAATAAAATAGACAATAGGGACTAAAATATGTAATTAAAAAAAAGGTAAATATGTAAAAAAAATTGGTTTAAAATTGTTACAAATAACACGAAATGCTCCTACGAAGTGTAAATAGGTATATAGAACTAGAAGAAAATAAAAAATAGGGAAGAAATTCTATCCCTAACTGTAATGTGCATTTAAATAAAATTATAAGGTGCCAAAGCTGCTGTTATCGTGAAGTTTACTTGCTAATGGAACCATCATTTATTAAAGTGTGTATACAAAAGTAGCACTTCTCACCATCGAATACAAATAACAACATAATTTACACAACAAAAAAACAGAACAAGGCGCAATATTTGAAATCCCTAGAAACAAACAGAAACAAGATTGGAAGACTGAAAGAAAACATACACTTAAAACAAACTAAAAAATCGTTGAGTGTGGCACGAATTGTCTTTGGAAACAAATGGTAAGGTAGGCCTGAAAAAGCAGATGGCACCATTCAATAAGCAAACCAATTGTAAACAAAAAGACAGAAAAAACTAAATATACCTACAAAATATATTATATACTTGTCAATTCTAATCACTTTAAAAGATCTAGAAAACTTTTGTAAAGGAAAACCAAACTTTGCTGTTTTTACTTTTAATGATAATAATAATGAAATGAGTATTGCGGGTTTTAAAGCTGATTTTGCAACGAAAGTTAAGTCTTTGATTTACAGACCTGAATTATCCTATATTAGTTATATACGAATGGAACAAATGGAATTTGTTCATGGAAATCACTTCAGACTGACTACAACAGATCGTACTTACCAGACTCCATATCAGTCACACACGAATCACCCAGCTACATTTGGTTACTCGGAGAACTAGAGATCAGTCTGTATACGCAAAAAACAATCTACTTTAAACTGTTAAACGCTTTCTGACTGGTGGCAATTATTAAGGTAGATATTTGTATACTACTGTATAACTCAATTAAGACATGATTCCTTTAATACGGCAAAATCAGACAAAAATGAGACATTTTTAAAACTTATAATTTTGATAGACCATTTATCATATTATTGATTAAAAAATATTTATTTTATGAAAATGTTAAACGGGAAAGCAGACGTAACAAAATATTTAAGTTATTAAAAGAAAATTATATTGAGTCTCCTTTTTATCTATCCTACCTTCCGAGTAAAAAAGTTTACAAGCATTGCTTAAAATGGAACACTGTGCTTTCAGAACCTTCATAGACTCATATATTCATTTAAAAAATAATATTTACATTTTTGTATATATATCTATCATAATAGTATGTATTTGTTTTTAGAAAGTAATTAAAATGTATTAGGTGAGATTAGATAAATGTTTAAAGTACCTACTTTACTAAAAAAAAAAAATCCATTTTGGCATATTTAGAAGCTATTGAATTGTAAAAGAGAGTAATGTTAACCTACTCTTTGAAGTAAAAAAAAAATTGTTTCTTGGAACTTTATTTTAAAAATAAAGAATTTTACTAATCCTACGGTTGCTTCTGAAAGGAAAGACAGAAAAAAAAACACTATTTGCACAAACAAAGTCTATTTCCAGTTCAGACGCGTCGAGTAAGAACGACACTTTGCATTCATGCCCCAACTACAGTAGAAGGAGACCAGTTTCCAAGTAACTGCTGCAAACTATTCCTAGAAGTAACTTAGAAGAGGGTAGCTCTTGTTTAGAAATTTGCTAAGCGAGTTAGTCTTGTTTTAGTAGCATTCCTCCTATTTGTGTTTTGTGAAACAAAAAAGAAAGTTATAATAAAATTAAAACAGTTCATTCGAAAAACTGAACTAAAATTATTATTATGCAAAACATCTCAAGAACGACTCAAATATAGTAATTTAAAAACAAATCAGTTAAGATAAATTATAAAAGTAATAGACAAATATAAAGCTAAAATTGATAATTTCAAAAATATTAATTTCTTTTTCTGTATAATAAAAATATTTATCACTGTCAAATATGTATGCGAACAAAAGGCGTTTAGCAACAAATCATAAATTCTGATTCAATATTATTGTAAATCATGGCTCGGAGAAAAAGACAGCGAAATTACGAAAATAAATCTCACCACTCATTTACTTTCCAGATTTTCTTTTTTTAATTTGTAACTATCATTTATTGGGTAATTTCAATCACTGAAGGTCAATGTAGCCTTAAAATAAAAATAATATGAATTTTATTGGATTATAACATCATAAATAATCTCCTGAAAAGGCTGCGAAGAAACGGCTACGGTTCAAATTTAAGATATTTACAAGAGGAAATCAGTTGCTAGGTAGCCGATAATATGTAAAAGAAGGCAGACCTGCACTTATGATGTAAAGTAATAAAAATGATAGAAGGATTGTTAATCTATAAAATGAAAGTTAAGTTTCAAGCAATATCGTCATACAAGGAGATAACAGGTGTATAAAATGTGTACATTAAATATACTACAAATGAAAACCATTTGTGAAATGGTATAGTCACGAGACTAAGGATTATTCATGTTATGACATTAGCCAATGTACATAATTTATGTCTATAATGTATTTAAATATATATTTTGTAGTATATAAAAAGTTACTGTTTTGCTTGAATAGTGACACATGTGATAAAAAAAATCATTATAAATTGCATTTGACCTATTCTATAGATTACACCGCGGTCGGTAGTTACTTTTTCACAATCACCTCAGGGACCTTTTACAGAGGAACCACAATAGATAAATAAAACTCTTTATAGAGTAATATATTTGGAATACGTCCATTATAAAATAAATTCAGAACATATTTTTCTATATAAAAACAATGCACTTATATTATATTATTTCAGATTATGTCAAAATCAATTGAAACCGAAATTTCATTGACATTATTTCAAATACAATTTTTTCTTATTGTGTGATATTAATAACAATATTTTTTTTTTTCATATTTTTAGACAATAGTAATATGGATCATAGAGATCATTTACACCCTAATTACAAATATATAAATCGAATGATAAAAAAATAAGATATAGAAGAGAAAAAATAAATATATATAGTTAACTAAAAAAAAAATTTAAACTTATAGTAAAATAGCATAAACATAATCATGCCTATTAAAATAAAATTAAATAAAATGTATCGAGTTTGTGGTATAGAACACTAAACTAAACAGTTTAGAAAGATTTTGAAAAAATAATGCTCTGTCACTCCAACTACAAAAAGAAAAATTCATTATGTCATTAAGGATAAATAAACCAAATTACGATTCGACATGTGTGAAAAATAACTCTAGAGATAGTAATAACCACAAGGGAAAATTGTTGGTGATCATCACACTGTCATATATTAATCAAATTTTCTTCAGAGAAAACTGAAGGGAACAATTATTTAACAGGCATCGGCCCTAGCGAAATTTCTAGTAAAATTAACATAAACAGCTTTTAACGCATGCATTGCTGGCTGGTTTGAAGTATGGTATGGAGAGAACGCCACATTAAATCGAAAGCATATTCACATTCACGCCCCTCCATACAACGTGAAATTAAAATTTCTTCAGGTCTCTTTCAGGAACCCATTTCGTTAGCGGAGTTTCCCGCATGAAACGACTGGCGGGTATTCTTCTGTAGAATTCCACATCAGAATCATATTGCTCGGTCCCTCAATAAACTTCCTTCAAGGATATTATCTTGCACACGAATTTCTACCACTCATCTGGTGACTCAGCGCATTCATGGAACTTCACATTCACCAAGGCAAGAGTACGGAGACATTAAAAATATAAAAATAAATCAGTTTAATTGAAATATATATATTTTTTTTGATTGCACACAACACTATTGTTTTAATATTCATCTATCTTTGACTAAAAAATCTTCAGTTAGAGTTAAGACATGAAAATTTTTATAAGGAAAAAAAATGATCTAGGAAAAACCTTTAAAAAGTATATATTGACAGCAGATAGGAAGGTGTCGTTAGTGACAATGAACTACATTTTAGTAATCTAAACATTGTTCAGGAGTATGAATAACTTAGAATATATAGATGCCATCGCTCATTGAAAAGTAATACTTGACTGAGTAATACTTGGTTTCAAAACCAATATTATTTTGGTTTAGCTTGCAACAGGTGAGAAAGATAATCGAGTGGGGGAAAGAAGCACTCGTGAAAGCATAGAGAAAGGATTATAATGGAGGAGATAAACTGGCAAAAATGTTAAGCCGAAAAAGTGGGCTCTATGTGCCTTTCGGGGGCGTGGCAAAGGAGCTAATCACTGGCTGTCTTCTGCTTTAATTTAGATTACAATGGCGGACTTTCCAATTAGCCTCAACGTAAACCTTTCTTTCGTGGGCGTGGCCTTTAAGGCTTCACTTTTGCTTTGAAGGATAGTAGAGTTATGCCACCTAATAAGAAAAAATAAAAGAACACTGATGCTGTGATAAAATAACACCTCGGAACACATGTTTCTAGAGCACCCAGAAAGGTGATGATTTTGTAGATTTCAAACGTCTTATTAAATGTTTCCATTTTAGAATGAGCTTTCTATGGTCTTTAGGGATCTGCAAATTCGGAAAGGTTGGGATCGAACAAGATGAACAAATGACCCGACCCTTAAAACATTTCTAAATATGGAGTAACCTTATTAAGTTATTAACTAAAGCCGAACGTAGATAAAGTTTGCATCTTTATTTGAATATGTTTTTCATTACTAAAAAAAACAAAACCAAAAATCAGCCAAATCACCTCCTTGCACATCCGTTTGTCTAGTAACAGTATTTCCTTACAAAGTGCTGTACCGCTAATTATTTCGTGGTACATTTAATACACATTAGCAATACCCTTCGTGCAGCGTCTGGTACAGGAGAATGGAAAATAGAACGATAGAAAATTAGATGTCACAATGTATTTCTTTGTTTACCGTAAGTTCTTCATTTACCCTTTTGAAATAGCGATATTAATA
>NW_027116715.1:1461694-1478261 GCF_000696795.3 Halyomorpha halys | reverse complement strand
TATTACACAGAATGAGTTCATCAGATTAATGAAAAAAGAACTTTATCAAAAATAAGTTTAGGGATTTAATCAATATATATTGTAGTCTCTTTCCCCACTTACTTTGTTGTTAGTAAGCAAATTTTCCTATGCAACTGCTAACGTGACATATAAACAGTTAAACCCCGGAAGAACACACTCCGAAGCGACAAGGGTGAAAACCAACTTAGCCTTAAGTACTTCCGCCCCTAACCCTCCATACAGGACCCTTCCACTAACTGACTACGACACCTGCTATAGGAGAGCATTACCATAACCCGGCTGACCCGAGTAACATAAGACCTAGCCTTAATGCTGATTGGCTAATGGTGGGCTCCTGGGAGAAGGGGACGTTTACGGTTTCAGATGGCGAAGTCTACAACGGGGAACTTCGAAACTTCAAGTAATTTCACTGCAAGAATTGAATCTTATGTTGCACTTAATAGTCCTGTAGCCAGGACTAAAAGGGTTACTCATTTTAGGAGCAGTTTTGAGGGTAAATTGTGAAATTTTATAATACTCCAAGTAAAAAGAGCCTTGATTGCCATTTGGAAGCCCTTGATAATGGCAAAACAATTCTTAGCACATATTTTTAAATAGAGTAAACTTTCTAAAATTTGAGCTCAAATACAACTCTTTGTATAGTTTCAGATTAACAGTTTTACGAAAACTACACTAAAATGTATAAAAATGGTGTGATTTTTACCACCAAGAATCTGACCAAATTCCCTCCTTGCACAACCGTCTAGTAACAGCACTTCTTTACTAAGTACTGCAACCTTAACCCTTCATGATTTGTAGCGGTACAAAAACTATACTATTATGTATTTAATTTGGTTACTAACAGTCAAATAGTTCATTTTATGGTTCCTGATATATAGTTTTTGAAAATCTAACCATCTTTTTTTTCCAAATACCGAAAAATGAACATTTTGTGAATTTAATTCGGTAACAACCTATCTATTAATGAATATAACTTCATATTCCACTTACCTCGCTAGCACGTTCGTACTAATGGACAATTGCGGTACGCCTAATAATTCATAACATACAGTTAATCAATAATCAACACTTTTTTTCAGAAATCAACATTACGTGAATTTATATTGGTTAATATATATCATTGAATTATTTGACGTACAAATGTTTCTTTGCATTCAAATAGATCATTAAATTGATTACGAAGTACTTTATATCGGATATAAGGCTCCACGGTATTTACCAAAATAAATTTGTGAAACGTACATTTTTCAAAACATGAAAAGTATATTTGAACAGGGAAGAACTATATCTCAGGAAGTATTATAGGAACTATAATTACTTAAATGAAAACTTATATAGACTACTAACCAGTTCATAATGATTATCTTCGTAGGAGTCGTAGGATCTATGGTTTTTACAAAAATAAATGCACTTAATACAGAAAAATTTAGTTTTTGAAAAACTATACCTCAAGAACTGTAGCACATGCAAATATTATAGCAAATATCAACCAAATCGGAGCTGGTTTGCGTTTTACAATAATCACCTTTGAAGAAGTATCATTTTCCATGATTTTCACACAAAATGACAATTTAAAAAAAAAATAGTATTGATTTTAAAAAAAATGATTGCAATCAAATATAATTTTATTATATTATATTATTATATTATATATATTTATCTTCGTAGGAGTTGCAGTTTTCATAATTTTGGCAAAATAATATCAAAAAACGTTTATTTCACATTATTCAGAAAAAAAAAATGAATTTTTACAAACTTTCTGTGAAACTAATAACATAAGGAACTCCATTAGTGCTAAAATTTTAGCCAATTTACTATTATTAAATGATGTTCCAATAATTGTTTTGCTAGAGTGGGTAGCTTTGAAAAATGAGAGATAATTTTCAATAACTACACATAGCTGATAGGTTACATACAGCAAAAATTGATTTTTATACTAACGAAAAATGAAATAAATCTCAAACCACATGTCATTCAGTAAAATAAACTAATTAAGTGCTCTTCTACCGCTTAAACAGAATACAAGAGTTTTAAGATTTTAAGCAATTACAACATAATAGTTGAAAACCTTAAAAAATCAAAACGCTCCATTAATTATAACTTAGAATTAGATAATTAATTTTAAAGAACGAAAGGTATCAGATAGTTTTAGTCAGTTAAACTCTATTGGAAACTAACTTCCAGAAAAAAACAGGACCGACCAGAAACTATTATTTTATTTTTTTTTAACTCTAACTAATAAGCTAAGATTTTCGGTAAAATTTCTTAAGATGTTTTACGAGCGGAAGAGAGAGACTTGATGGAGTTCTTAGAATCAAACGAAAAGTATACACATAAATTCCAAATACAATATTCATAACACAATAACACTGAATTAACATAATGTCATAAAATGAAACATCATCAGGATTTCTCTTCTATTTTTTATTGAGAAAGTGCCAAAGCGGCATAATCCAAGATAAAAAGAATCTTTTGAAGAAAAGAAAGAAGTATCACTCGTAGAGATCTATACATCGTAAAGCGTAACTTGACTCTCATCGGTAACCATAAATACTCTTAAAAAACGTTCCTTTTAAATAACAGGGACAAAACAGTAGACAGCTGTATATATAGAACGGTATCGTATGACTTCGCATCTTGGTTTCTGTTATTTCTATTGCAGCTTTTTATCCTCGAATTTTGTATGATGAGTTTAAATTAAAATTGTAGCTAATAATAAATTATTTTAGGTGTGTTAATATGCACCTATTTTACTCACACGCCAAATCCTTTAGCAGCTTCAGAATTAGTTCATTATACAATGTGTCAATTTTAACCATCCTGAGGTTCCTAATTCAGGGTTAAGTAGCATTCTGACTTATTCTACTTTGTACCAAGTGTTTGAAATGATACTTCATTTTTAAAGAAGATAAAAAAAAATAAATTTTCATTCGGAGCTCTATATCATAAAAAGTAGCAACAACACAAAAAAACCTAAGAGAAAGTCATTTAAAGTAGAGTAAATTTGCTAAAATATGAGCCCTAATAGAGTTATTTACGTTAAATAGTTCTTGAGATATAGCTTTTTAAAAAGCAACATTTCATGAAAATGTTGAATACAAAGTACTGAAAGATCAATAGTTAGTGAATTTATTTTGAAAAATCGATATCTCAAAATGCATTTGACGTACAGATGTACGTACAAAAGTAGTTTATGACCTTTACCTTCGTATAAATAGTAGTTTTCATGATATTTGCTAAAATAAATTGATTTATAGTTTTTCGAACAATAAGTTTGATTTATGAAAATCTTTATTTCACAAACCATTTGACGTACAGATGTCTTCCAGCACTCTAATCGAAGCTAGTTACATGTGCTATAAAGTTGTTAATAATGTTTATCTTTGTAGAAGTAGTAGTTTTTATGATATGTGACAAAATAAACTCACAAAGTGTTAATTTCTAGTTATTCGTATAGAATGTTGGATTTTTGAAAAAAATATATCTCTAGACCCATAAGACGCACATATGTCTGCCAACACTCAAAATAAAGAAAATTTAACTTACTATAAAGTAGTTTATGACACTTATCTTCGTAGGGGTAGTAGTTTTTATGATAGTCACATATGAATATAAATTTGACAAATAAAAATTTGTCCGAACAACTATAAATCAATTTATTTTAGAAAATTATATGAAAACTACTACTCCTAGGAAAATAAACGTCATAAACTATTTTATAGCTCATTAAACCAGCTTTAATTTGAGGGCTAATAGACATCTGTACGTCGAAGGGTTATTGAGATATATATTTCTCAAAATGGATTCACTAATTACTGATATTTCAGTACACTTTTATGAAATGTTGCTTTTTAAAAGGCTATATCTCGAGAACTGTTGGACGTAAATAGCCCTATTATGTTTCATATTTCAGCAAATTTACTATTATTTAAATAATTTTCTTTTAGATTTTCTAGTATTGTTGGTAGTTTTTAATATATAGAGCTCCGAATGTAAAATTAATGTTTTTTTAAGGGTTTGACACAGCCACCATTTTTTATTCATTAAAGTACACAAAAATTGAGGTGAGATAGCTGCCTTTTTTCTCCTCTTGGGCTATTTCTTCCAGGCTCTTGTACTAAAAGATGACAGTTTGATAAGTTCAAATAAAATTTTTCAATTACACTAAAAATCCTTACGATCCAAAGTCCTTCGTAAAATCCTCAATGCTCCTTACTTAATCACAAATAAAATCATACAAAAGACCTTAATGTTCCCTATGTAACCGATCTAGCCCAAACCAGATATCACTCCTTCCATTATAAACTCACTAACCATTCAAACCCCCTAGTTTCTAACCTTGCATCCTCTTCCATTCCTGACTATCCTCCGAGGCGCCTGAAAAGAAGATGCTAATGTAAAATGTCATTGGAGTGTTACCAATGGGTAGTTTCTCTACACGCCTGTAACACTCCATTTTAACTAAGATCAAATTTACTGTATGTATTATATAAAATACAGTTATAAATTTAAATAAAGATATTAAATTTTTTAAAAAAATTACACTAAAAAAAAAGCTGAAAAAGGGAAAAAAAATTATTGGTAGGATAAAATTAGATTAAACTGAACATAAGACTTTAACACTTCGAAATTTCAATAAAACTTATCAATGTTTTAAAATTTAATAAAATGAACTTTGTTACTTTTATGTTTCACCTATTCAGGAGTCGTCGGGATAGAATATGACAAAATCACATAAACACAAACCCAACAAAGCATATCTCACGTCAGTAGCCACAAAAGACCCATTAACTAGAGACAGGACATCATAACAAGACAGCTTAACGCTTACAGAGAGAAACAGGAGGTGAACATTCTATAAAAGATAATTACCGATATGTCTCTAGTTGTCTTGATGGTTCCTGAATTGGCCTTTTATTTTCTCAACCTTTTACATGAATTAATATGAAAAGTTATGTTATATTGTGACCTTTATATTTCATGATTTGAAATTTATATTTAACGAAGTTGAGCTTTGGGACTCCATTAAACCATAAAATTCCTCCTGAATCCAATCCTTACAGTCCAAAATCCTTCGTAAAATCCTTAATGCTCCTTACTTTGTCACAAATCAAGTCATCCATCATGACCTCAATGTCCCATATGTTGCCGATTTGGCCAAAACCAGATACCATTCCGTCCATGGAAAACTTCCCAACCACCCAAATCTATTTGTTTCTAATCTGGCTTCTCCTTCATTGCCTAATAATCCTTCTAGGCGTCTAAAAAGAAGATGGCCTCGGGAACTTCTCCACTAGAAATGTTATTGGAGTTTTATCAATGGGTAGATTTTCCACATGTTTGTATCATGTCACTATCTCACCTACAGCAAATTTACTTGTTGTATATATGTTATACAGTTGTAAATAACAATAAATAAATGATTAAAAAAAAACTCTAATTTTGTCTTCGTCAAAAATTAAAACAAAATTTTGCTTAATTCATTTACTTTTATCTTGAATATTTTGGGACTTCCTCTTCAGCATCTACAATTTAATATTTTTAAATACAATGAGCCTTTCTACAATTTTATTCAGTCAATTAATGTGATTTATAATTATCGAATAGAATACTGGCTTTCTAAAATGATTAATCAATAAATACGTTTTACAACATAATTTTGTTTATTTTGGAAGAAGATAGTTGATCATATGAATCAGATTGTAGGAAGATAGTCCGGGTAGCGGTCAATAAAGGTACCAAAATAGGATGACAGCACTCATCGAGTTGTTATTCTTGTTTCAATCAGAGAGTTCTGATGAAGCCCTGCAAAGTGGGGCGAAACGTTGATTAAAAATAAGTATTTTTATTCCATATTTTGGTACCTTTATTGACCACCATCCGGACTATCAAAATTTTATAATTTATTGTAACATATTTTTTTTTACATTTATAAAATAATTTTATTGTACTTAATTTGTCTCAGTATTATTGGATGAGTAAGAAATTGTCCCCATTAATGCTGAGGCTAATAAGATAAATAAACAAAAGTATATTTAAAAAAATATATTTTTTGTTTGAGATTTTTCTAATAAATAATCAGAAATTATTATATAAAGTTGTATAAAGGCTTATTTATAAAAAATATTAAATTATAGATCCTGAAGAGGAGACAGTATACCCAAAACATCGAAGAAAAAAAAATTAAGCACAAATAGTAATAGTAATAGTAACAATAAGCACTGTTTTAGTTTTCAATCTGGATGAAGGACATGAGGATAAAAAATTGATGTTATAATTTCGTTTTACCCACTGTATAACTAACAATTTCCATGGTGATTCTTTATGAATTCCGAAAATAGTAATTTCAATAAATTAGCGTAGAAACTAAACCTGAATTCGGTGGAAAACTTTGTGAACTGTTCCCATCAAAAGTAATACCTTAAGGGGATCTCAAAGTCCTTCAGATACCATATCGGGCGAGAGCCCCCGACAATCTTCAGGAACGTAGGGACAAGACATCACCATTGATCAGATCATTCTTGGAATGAAGAGTACCAATCTGTAGCAGGACAAACACCATCAGTCCTAGACTCGTGATTCATGAGGCCGTTATTGCCACCCGGATGGTCCCTACTGCGGGCTTTATTACCAGCGATTTACTGCTACGAGGGGGGGGACCCCTCACAATATTTGCACATATGTCCTCTATTAGCGCAATCAAGTCTTACTTCTCTCCTTCTCCCCGCTGTCATGTATGGGGACTGTGATGAATGACTGAGTAAATATGTTCAATATGTAATAAGCAAATATATGGGACATGAGAATGGCGCACACAGGGAATGGTGATCCTATTTACAATGATTAATGACTATTCGAGTCTTATGTGTATGCTTACAATAATAGAGGAAAGATATCTACCAGATTCCCTCCTTTTAATACCTAAGCATAGACCACGCAGAAATAAAAACAATATATAGATAATTGATTTTCTGCAAAGGTCACAACAACTGATAATAAAGTAGCAATAAATATTTGAGATGTTAATTCCGTGAACGAAACTCTGGTGATAATTTTTTAATGAGAACTCATAATATGATGACAATCTACCTAAATTCAAGAGGATCATATTCTCACAAGTCAAAGGAACCTCTCCTAACTCTTACCTAGACTTTTTGGTTTTCAAACGTTATATAATATATCTAATTGACGACACTTATTTTTAGAAATAGGTTTTCAGGTTATACAAATGTTTTTTCTCTTAATTCCTTAAGCTAAATATTAAAATACTGTCGTATTACATATTTACCCATTTTTTCATTACTACTTTAAATTTGAAACGATTGAAAATTCGGCATTTGGGTCCTGTTAAGCTATTGATATATATAGAGATAAGACCTAACAAATATTAAAGAACATTGGCATTAATCAACATTGTTTGAGTCGTTTTTGAGAAGATTGAAAAAATATTAAAAATCAATTACATAAGTATTGACCAGTCTTGCTGACAGTCGACTTTATCCAAAAATTTGCTGTCTCACCCCTTGCATATATCTACCTTAATTTCAGTTTCGTTTGATTCTTTGTTTTTGCGCCAAGTTCTTCACATGCACATAGGCACTAAGGTCATTTTGCAAGACGGTCATTTGGACTAAGTGAAAACAAAAAGTAGGTACAATTTGAATTTATTTCACACATCTTTGATGAATTATTTATTTAGACAGCAGAAATAAATGTTGTATTTTATTATAAATATTCAGTTTTCATAAAAATTATAGTTATAATTATTTATTAATTATATACTTGTAAGATAATTATTACAGTTAAATATATTATAAATACTACGATGAGAAATTTAGAAATCTGAAAAGGATATCTAAATCAAAATATAATTAATAAACAAATAAAAAAAAATGTAATGAACAGATATTTTATAAATTTTCTCATCCGATTTGGTCCAAATCAGGAGGAGAGTAAAGGACTAGCAAAAAATGATACAGTATTACTTTATATCAAGCCATCAAATACTATCAATTACGCATGCGCAAACCTATTTTTCTTCACTTGAGTAAATGTGTTTCAAAAACGGCTAGTTCCGTTGGTTTTATCCTCAAAAGAAAAATTAAACCTCCCAATGCACTGGGCAGACCTATTTAATACACTAACCATTAATAATTATGTGAAAACTTGTAATGTGCGTCTAATCATAATGTGTCTACCAATGTGTACAAATACAATTTTAATATTGATTAGACATAGTATAGATAATTTTTATGTTAATTTGAAATTAAAATCATCGATATTTTCTTTTTTCAGATATCTTTTTTTTTTTACTTATCCCTTCAAGTAATCCGCCATTAGACAAAAATATTGTTATTTTTAGGAATACGATTTAGTTGTTTTTACATATTTTTTCTAAAACTTCCATACACATGTTCAAGCTTCCTACTAACTATTTCGTAATTTTTACACATTTGTGTTATGATATTTTAGTCCGTATTTCCCATTTCAGTTTACACATTTTCTAATATTTCGCCGTTTTCATATTGTCTTTAATATATTTATGTAATAATTGGATCTTTCAGTTCACATTTCCCTATCAATTGGTCCCCTTTTATTTTAATCCAAATAAAATGTTTTCTAAATTAAAAAAAACTAAATTCGTTGATAAAGATTACAGTTCTTTGTAGTAGTAATTGTTTTCCTAGGCTAAAATAAACACGTACTATTATCATAGTTTGTAAGCATATGAGTTTTATATGCTGTATATTACATGTTTTTTATTTTTAAAGACTACTGAAAGTATTGATTATAAGTTTTCCTTGGGGATTTCACATCTATAATATAAAATTTAATATTACACTCAAGATTCATTTTTAAACGCTTTTCATTGTCAACATAATATATAAACGAATATGTTTGTTCATTTATATTTTGGACAATATTTTAATAATGTTTAGTAAATATTAATATTTGGTATATTGAAAATTTCAATTATACAGATTCGGTATTATTATTTTCATATAAGAGGCTGGATATGTTTTAGGGCGATTTGCCGGGAGTTACGAAACATCCCGTCCGGCAATACATAACAAACCAAAAAGAAAAAACAGAATTGTTACCCCACACAGAAGCAAAGGATAGCCACAACATTATGTAAATTGCTCAAGATACGCGGTGATAAAATAAGGCGACAGGGAACACGGGAACCCTCCTCCTCATTGCTGTTCCTCTAACCCTAATTTCTGTCATTAAGAAATCGCCTGACATGATTTTTTTTCTTTATCACCCGGGGCTAAATTGAAAAGAAAGATTGTAATTGCTTTTAATAACTCTCGGGGGTGAATACTAAATTAGGACGTCCCGGGAACTGTTGGTAATTATGTCTTCCACAGTGTCGAAGACGGGAATTTTTGCCATTATTCAACTAAATACTAGTCTTATCACCATTAAGAGTTTAAATAGTTAATGAAATCATTAAAGATCCGTGTTTATTTAATCTTAAAAAAAAATCACTGCTGGTAACAGTAATTACATTAATTAGCATTCTTAAATAACTGTTAGTAACTCATGATTTTTTTCTGTAAAGGTGAGTAGAATGATGCTCAAATTACCGAAAAATGACACCAAATTTTCTTTATTAACTCGTTGTGCAAAATATTGTTCCTGACGCTTGACATACAATATCTAAATACTGTAAATATTTTTATTAAACCTTTTTTAAAGAAGTCATCCTTAGAAGTGTTAGCCACTTCAGAAATGTTCGAGGAGTCTCCGAGGACTCTAATATGGACGATAAAACTGTTGATATTCGAGCGAAAAATTTTAAAAATGTTTGGCCCTGTAAAGAATGGTGACCAGTATAGGCACTGCAGAGTTGTATCAAATTTATCGGGAACTCGATGTGGTAGAATAAGACTCTCGAGACTGCGGTGGGCTGGACATGTTGAAAAAATGTATGGTGACTAACCCATTAATAAATTATTGTTTGCACAAGATGGAGAGGAATATTTCTTTGTCTCGTTTTGATGCAGCGAAAACCCGCACCAAGGTTGTAGTGGCTGTGGCGATGATGATGGTGAAACATTTGAATAATTTAACACAAAAAAAAATTAAATTAAAGTAATTTTCAAGAAGTATGGTAGATATCAAAAGAAAAAAAATCACATAAGAAAAACAAAAGTCCAATCTAGAATGAAAGTGAAAAATCTTCCAAAAAGAAGTACGTCAACTTAGATGGAGGTGGGCTGGTCATGTTCCTAGACTTTATACGAGATGGTCAAAAATTGCAACATAGTAGATACCAAGTGAACACAAGAGCTGGAGTGAAGACCAATTACAAGATGTCGAGATGAGATGTGAGTGTAAATAGTTGGAAACTGTTGGGCTTCTGTGGCTAGGATTTGGGATCTATAGGGTATAGTAATAAAGTATCTATAGTACATCATCATTTATAGTCAAGTGTTCAAACAAAGCATAGAAAATATTTTATTTAATTATATCTGGAAAATTCTTATTTTAATTTAAATTAATATTAATAATTAAGTAATAGCATGTATTGTAAATTCTTTATGTTTATAGAGCAGACTCATACCTCCCTAGGGAGAGGCTTTTAGCTCTATAAAGAATGGAAATATAGCTGTTACTACTATGATTCTTGGAATTGTTCCATTATTTCGTCTATTTTAAACCGAGATTTAATATTACTATAATATACTATAACTTGGAGGGTATTTAAACCCCTACAGAATTCGAATGCTATCCATTAACTAATTATCTCTTCTTCGATCAAACTTGGTTAGTACAAGTAAATGTTATATTTTTCTGTTAAAGGGGAGATTTCGTTAGGCGCGGTAGAACGAATTGCCCTGGATATGATAAAAAAGTGTAACGTTCCTCCTTCTCCTATACGCCTATGCACCTGGGCACTTCACTTAGTTATTACAATATTTACGACAATAAATCTTGCACTTTGGTGATGGTTGATTCTACAAAAACTGACCTTTTATTGTTCCATTTTGGGGCGCTCTAAATACAAAATCAATAATTAAAAAACCCTAGAGTAGAGTTAGACTTTATTATAACTTATTCATACCAGCTATCTCTATATTCATTGACCAAATTCAAATAAGGAGTCAATTCTTCTTTCCTCTGAATGGGCAATAAGTATTAGTTATTGAGCATCCAGAGGTCAACTGGTGAATGTTTTTATTAAATGGTATTCATCTCATCTTGAGGAAAAGAATTTAATCAGTAAATAAATCTAAGCATTTACTTTTTATTGACTTATCACCGAAACTGTATTTAGTTTATTTTAAAATTTCAATTTTGACTTGTTAAAGAGTGTTACAATTAAATATTTTCAATAAAAATCATCTGCATAAGATGCTCCTAATTTTTTTTTTCAAATAATAACATTAAAAAAATATATCGAGTTTTAATGTAAAAATCCCATACGTTGAAAGATGTTTGTGCTCAACTAGTCATTGGGGCAATTTGTCACTAACTACCTGCCCTCACAAAAGACATTTAGTTTTTAATTGATTGTAAAAAAAACGGAGCAATCACTGATGAAATTAGTCCCTTTAAAGTTTAATTTCACTTTTAAGAGTCTATGGGATATTTAATATTGTTATTAGTGGACAATTAAATCATTCAATTAAGTTTTTTTATTTAGTTTTTTTAAATATTTATTTATTTCTATTTACAACTGTATATTTAGTAAATCTGATCTAAGTGTTTTTTATTTATTTTTTTTATTTAAGGTGCTTTCCTTCCATCCTAAGAGTTGATGAAGACATACTTAGTGCTATTGATCTGAGTAATTAGTCATTCATCTTGAGTTTGAACGTTTTATTTCGCCAAAACTGATGTGATTGCCTAACTGTTTTAAAACCGTACTAAGCCAATTCTATCATAATCATAAAATCAATAAAAAAAAGAAACTTTCTGTTGAACCAACCAGTTAGACTTTTTCTTCCAGATTGCATTAACTAATTCATTCAGCTATATTATTCTCTTTTCAAAGTTATGTCGGTGAGTTCCTGAGTTCCAAAAGGATGCAGACACCCAAGGAGGGACTTGTACATCGGCGCTGAAGATCGGACGGACAGTAAGAGTGGCGGGACTCCAGGTTAGGGAAGGAATGCGGTTGAGGGATGAGGTTGCCGCTAGCATCTGTCTTCCCTCTAAGTCCTCGAGTCCTCCCGCGGTTCAGCCTCCGTGTCTTCTTATCGTATCAGTTAGAGTGTACCTATCGCGTCTTGTTCGTATCTTTCTATCGCCACATCCACATGCATAATCAGTTTTGGGAGTGGTTGACTAACTGTATCGAGTATTCCTCATATGTATTTTTCAATTTGCAATACATGAAAGGATGATTTTTGCTGTGCACTCTAACAAATTAACAAACATTACTCAATAATATATACTGCAAGGGATCTGAGCAAAACAGCTTAAAAAAAGTGCATTATTTGTATGAATAGTTTAATGTCAGATTTTTGTATAGTTTTATCAGGTAGATTTGCTTACTTTATTTTACCGTAATTTTTAGTATAATTATCTAATTGCCTAATTCAATTTGTTTTTGTAATTCTAAAAATTATAATTAGGAGAATAAGCTTTATTTTTCAATGTTAGCGATTGTTATTTATATATTTTTTTAATTGAATATGTGTTAAAAATTCACAGTTTATCATTATTTTTATACTTCTAACAGTTATTTACATTCTGAAAATGTAATCAATGTAAATAGTTAATAATTTCAAGTGTATGTTAGGTGGCACTGCGCGTGGTGGAGCAATTAATTAAGCTATCATATGAGCATCCATAATTAATTAAATAATTAGTTTAGGTGTACCTCAAGGTATCTTAATGCTTTAGTCATTATTTAATATGGATAATACATATGCAGTATATACTTATACTCAACTTGAACCTTAACATGTGTTCATTGTATATAAGTTGATTCTGAATGGCTTAGTTGCCTTAATAACCGATACTTCTAAAATGAAAAAATGTTAAACTTATGCTTGGTGATCTGTTGGCTTATAATTCTAACAAATAAATCAGAATATATAATATAAATAAATAATTCTAAAAAATCCAACCAGGAGCCTGTTTCATAATGAAAGCTAATAATATTAGTCCACAAATACAAGTACACAAACTATAAATTACAAGCATTAATCCATTTTATTTTATGATGGGGTGATATTACATGAGTTTAAAAGTAAAAAATTATCTGGCAGAAATATATATAAGTCAGAGAAATTGTAACAAATACCAAACTAATGGTATTAGTTTGTAATTTATTATGAAACAGGGCCCAGATCACATACGGAATTGAGGCAAGGAAATGGAAGAGGGCGTAAGTATTGGAAATACGAAAAATGATATTTTGACGGGATCTACAATCGAATGGTAATCGCTGCAAGTTCTTCTCTTGAGCGGTGTAGTTCCAACCATTTTTCATAATTTTAGAAAAATGTAGTTGGCTAGCTACTGTCTTTTTCATTTTTCTCAAAACTAGTTTTTTGGCACTTGCAGCCTTTTCTATTTCCATGCCTCAATGGAGCTTAGGGGCTCCACCAAACCATCAAATTCCTTCAGTATCCAATCCTTACAATCCAAATATTCCGTGAAATCCTTAATGCTCCTTATTACATCACAAATAAACTCATCACAAGGACCTCAACATCCCATACTTGGCAGATTTTGCTCAGTATATATATATCCTTTCATTCCAAAATCTTTACCCACCCAAATCCATTACTTCTTGATCTTTCATACTTAACAATCCCTGATAATCCTCCGAGGGGTCTGAAAAGAAATAACTAATAAAATTTATATATGATTATAAGTAATATGGCCTTGTCTAATGTTCTATAACTTTCAAATTAATTCATTCAAACCATCTCAGAAGTAGGGAAATTGGAAAATAAAGTTATGTAAATGTTAATGTTTTGTTTATTTCTGGCGCTAGTTAACGGAGAATAATAAGACCTGCAGATAGGGTTATAGAGGGTACTCATCTCTAGTTTAAGTACTGACAGACGTTAAACTCAACAAACATAACCAAGAAAGTAGTAAAACTTTACTTTATTCGTAACACTATGTTTAATACTAACGTCTATTTTAGGACTAGTTTATTGATGCTCACAGACTTGAGAGACAACTCAGGGCGTTATTAAAAGCGAGAAGAGAGAGAAGGAGGGGTTAGAACCTAAGCTTTACGAGTATGTTGGTTTTATCTCACCTTACGACAACTTCCCGGTACACCATTGATAAGAAATAAGTGAATACAATAAAAAAAAAAAAATCCAAATATTTTCAATGAATTAAAAACCTTCTAATTTTAGCGGCTGTGGGGTCTGGCAGTAAATAAATCCTACATGAGGCATTAATGACATCAACCAGTACCACTATCACTCTCAAAATTAAATATTAACACATTCACATTAATTAACAGATGATTACTGAGTGGAAATTGAAACAAATTAATATTACAACGGTCAGTATATAATGTTGTCAACCCACTTTGAATTGAAATTAGTCCTTTCAAACGTAAATTAGTGACAATAAAAAACTGTCTATTGCCATAGTATTCATTGTAAAATGAAAGCATTGATTTTTTAAATCAGTTAATTTAAGATTTTTATTCACATGTGTCCTATACTATTATATTATTGCTCTTTTTCTATAAATTTGTTTTCAACCAGAGAAAAGTTATCACTTTTCTTCTCCTTTAGTTGGCTGTCAAATAAATTTGTAGTTTCTATTTTTAAAAAAATAATTAAGTATTACTGATAAAAACCAGAGATGGATAATTTTTTCAAATAAACTAAATTTAAGAGATTTGAAAGGAAACCATTTCGTTAATTCGGCATTTAAACTCTTTCAGATTATTTCAATTAGGAATAGACCTAGTCATTATTAAAGAGTATTTTATTTACATTGATATAGAGAGTTTAATAAAAATCGTTAAAACCGTTTTCGAAAATCTTGGCAAATTTTTGAAAACTACTTTTTTAAAAATTTATTTATTGTTATTTACAACTGTATATTATAATATATTTAGTAAATTTGATCTTAGATAAATGGAGTTATACAAGCGTGTAGAGAAACTACCCATTAGTAGCACTCATATGGCGTTGGCCATCTTCTTTTCAGGTGAGGAGGATTTTCAGGAATGGAAGAGGTTGGAAACTAGTGGGTTTGGGTGGTTAGGGAGTTTATAATGGAAGGAATGATATCTGGTTCGGGCTAGATCGGTTACATATGAAACATTAAGGTATGATTTTATTTGTGGCAAAGTAAGGAGCATTGAGGATTTTATGAAGGATTTTGGATTGAAAGGATTGGATACGAGAGGAATTCGAAGGTTTAGTGGAGCCCCAAAGCTCGACTCCGTATGTCCAGATTGGCCTTATTATAAGATTAGTCTTTTGTATTGAATTGGAAGTTTAGACCGTTTGTGGAGTGAAAACTACTTTAAAAAAGTAATATCAGTTAGGCATAATTTTTATTTTCGAGTAAGGGTCATAACAAACACACATATCATTTTGCAAAACTTGATCATATACACTCATGAAAGGTGGATTTTAGAACGACATCTATTTCCACTGAAAACTAGAATACATATTAATAAGGTAATAATTAACGCCTATGCATTAAAACTTAAGGAACGCTTAAATGTTAGTTGGTGTTTTATGAAAACAGTGATAGGAACATTGTCAGGATACTATAACGCTTATTGAGTTTTATCTTTAATTTATGATAATGTGATATTACTTATTTATTGAACCATTTTTTTCGAATATGCTAACATATTTTAAATTTAAGATCGCATGAATCCTAACGAGCTCGTAAAAACTTCAAACCAGTTTTATTCAAGATTCAATCTGAAATATTTCATTTTATTTTTAATCTGCTTAAATTCAGCATAATATACATCACGGGGGAAGGAATTCCTATTCTAATTTTGGGGGGAAGTTATTATCAAGGTTTATTTCAGTGGTATTATCATGCAGAGATTTCTTTTTTATTTTGGTTTCACTTATCTATATATGGAATAAATAGTAGGGGGTCACCTGTATTGCTTATAAGGCAGAGGAAAGTGGAAAAAAATAATAATATAAAATAATATTAATAATAATAATAAGGAGGAAAAAAACATAGTAGGGGGAGTATTGTGATTGTCTATAATTTCGAGTTATGCAAAAGTTTTTTTGGAAAGAATTTTCAAAGTTAATACACGTTCTAAGGTCCTCTGAGTTTAAATTCAATATGCAAATTAATTGCAAATAGTTACCTAAAATTTAACTGTTTTAAAATTCACTGTATAATTAATATTTTCTGATATATAAATTGACTCAATTTTTTTTTTGATCATGTTATTCTTTTATCTAAAATTATTATTTATGTAATAAATTTATAGAATTATTATATAGTCAAAATCAAATCATTTATGTTGGTCATTAGGTGAGTGCTGCATCGGTGCTGTTTTAATATGATCCTCCTAATTATCTAATTTAGCCCTCGGTTGAGATAGAACAAGACTATTAAT
>NW_027116715.1:1348770-1461619 GCF_000696795.3 Halyomorpha halys | reverse complement strand
ATACTATATAAAATTTAATAAATGAATCTGAGAATATAAAAGAGTCAATCCGAAGAGTCTCGCATATTAGTGAAAACAATCTAAAAATCGGACATGTAAAGCAGTGTTTCATTTATAACTTTCAATTTAATTAATATATAATTTAATGGACTTTCTATGTAACTTGCTCAAACTGGGAAGATTTGTAGAATTGATTCAATTTCTAAACAGCAGAACTGATATTGGTTCATTTTTAAATTAGTTAATGTTATTCTTCATTGGTAAAACGTGTGTAAAAGTTATATTGATATTATAGATAGTTATAATTATTAATGATTAAATTATTATTTGAATAATTTTTCTTGGTGAATTTATGTTATTATTTCCAAAAATATGACATTTAAGGCAGAATTGGGCCAACATTAGTTCAACTTTCGTTTATAAAAAGTTGATTAATAGGAATTTGTACCATGAGAGATGCCATGTTTTTTTATTGTAAAAAAAAAATGTCTTTAAGGATCGTTTATTTTGAAATACTGGATAAATATTTTTAAATTGTGTATTAAAATATAAAAAGCAATAAGGATATAGATTTCATTACTACTAAAATTATTATTATTTCTTTTTAGAAAAAAATAGAAAGTAGGATGTAAATATGGTTATAAATATAATATGAATCTTCCCTAATCCGGAATCAGTAACTAGGAGGAAAATTGAAAACATGGAAATGAATGTAAACGAAAAGAACTATTTTCCTCCAAGAAATAGTCCAAACTTCTAATTTTGTAAAAATCATATCTTTCTGGACTTAGTCCAAAGACGTAGAAGTAACATTATGGTACTACGTGGTAATAAATTATCGTAATCACTTGACTTTCATAAAGGTAATTGCCAACGAAGTGGTCAGATCTTGATAGGCTATAGGGCAGGAATTGGATCGAATCTTTACACAGCCTGCATTCCTCCACGTCGGGCTGTCTGTCAGATCGATACAATGATATCTTGCGGCCTGGACATCTGTATAGTCGTCTGGCTTCTTGGTCGGTACTCCTGCGTCTGTACCTGAATCAGGGATGAGTTGACCCCAAGGTCTATCCCTCAGAATAATCGAAAACAGTAGACGGCCTAAGTCCAGGTTCTCACATGATAGTATCTCAAATAGAGGCTACTTAATTAAAAATAATGTCGGTAATCTTTTACTTGTATTCTGAATTTGATTACTTATTCAGTTCAAGCATTGTAGAATATTATGGTCAACATATCTACTGCATAAGTTGGTCGGAGCCGATGATCCCAGTACTTTAAAAATTCCTGCTTAGATGTTGACAGTTAACAGTCATTTTAGCAACTGTCGTAACCACTATATGAAAGCACCATATAATGTCGTGGCAGTATGTCGCAATTGGTTTGGCATGGTTGTTAACAAGACGTGTAGCGTCAGTGAAGATCTTCTCATGTTCACTATCACAGATTGACAATGAACAGTTGCACCATATCAACTGTAATGGTGATTGGGCTATAAAACATTGTTCTTATACATAATTGTGATTTGATTATTTCTGACGGAAAGAAATGACGGTAGCTGTTGTCAATCGGTATTAAATATTCATCTTCATTATTAATAATATTAGTTCTATTTTGGAAATGTAATATGTAACATACAGTTTTATAAATAGAAGAATCCAGAATATAACTTATAATTCATTTATATTTTGGGATTCTAAAGGACATTCTTTTTTCTTCCAACCCAGATTTAGGGAGTAAATCTATCCTTACTAACCGCCTCAAAGACAAAACATGCAACGTAAAGTGTCACTCTTCTTGACAGTTATGCTTTGTTTGCGTCACGATATTTCACAACAGCTGCTATATTCCAAGAGCGGCGCCTCTCTTCAATCACACAGCACGCCTGCCGACCTAGAATGTTTTTAATCTAATTTAAAACAGATCTATATTTATTAATTGTAACTTTCAGTAAGGAAAAAAAATCGTCACAAGGAAGTCATAACAAGATTATAATATTCTATGCAGATCAGCATAGGGAAAAAAAAATCTCGAAAAATTTGCATTGAACTTGACTAGATCCATTTTTGTGTGTACACAAAAACAAAAAATGGACGTCCACATTGCAATATTAAAATTCTGAATAACTGGATTTCAGAATTTTCTCCTTAATTCATCTGTCTTTATATTACAATCTGAATTCCCAATTTTACTTTCACATAAAAAGGAAAAGTATTTGTATGCGATTGTATAAAATTTCGAATTGGAGTTTTTGACTGAAATACATGTTTTTTGTTCCCTGAGTCCTGATAACCTAGTCTCGCGAAATGGTCTTGTGTGTGAACAGCCTAGATAAAAAACGAAAAGTCCTGGAAAACTGAAATTAGGAATTTAAGGCGGGCTATGCCTGGGATGTTACAGCATCTTTTTCAATAAAATCGATCGCCCGCAAGTGTCACTTTATAGAATCGATTTTTCACAGTTTTTCGATTTTTTTGAAAACAGCTCTAAGGCTTTTGATTAAACTCGGTATGTCAAAGGTACAATCAATTAAATGGTCTTTAATATCAGCTAGGTCTTTTCTTCATTGAAATAGTATGGCAGGGCTTAAATAAGGAATATTAAAAATTTTTCTTCTGAATTCCATTTAATTTTGTTTATTTGAAAAAAAGTTGTAAAGTTGTTAGCAATAGTAAAAAAATAGATAAATACAAAAAATTAAAGAATTTTATAAATAAATAAAGGAGAAAAAAAGGAAAAATAAAAGCATCCGATGGGGATGAAAGGAGCAGAGACCAATCTTTTACAATTCCATTGCGGCTACGTTATCTTTAGCTATACAGTTATTTTCTTGATAGGAACAAAATTTATATCCATTATTCTCTCCTTAAGAAATCCTATAATACAAATTTTTATTACAACAGAAAAATCAACATTTTTTGTTCATGATTTTCGCCTTTTCTGGTCGTCTTTAGATATATTTATTTTATTTTTTTCGTAAACCACAAAAATAACGATACCATCATCACGAGCCCACCAATCTACACAAAATTTGGGGACCTATGGTGGTAAGTAAAATTTGTTTGATGCGCACACCGCTCTATTTGGTTTTACTGTTAATTCATTTGGCCGTAGAGGAGTCTCTTATGCGAAATGTACATAATATTTGTATATATAAAAAAAACTTGAACTAAAATCAGGACAAGTAGAACAAAATAATTTCGTTCAACAAAAGACAGCCTATCTTTGAAAACAAAAGTATCGGCCTGAAACAGTTTTCTTCAGGAATTTCCAACGATTTAGTGTGAACTTTCAGTATACCATGTTCAGCTTTCATAGATAAAAAGAAAGCAGAAAACCAATCAAAATTAGCGTTCGTTTAATACAACGAATCGGGATAAACAAATTTTTGTTGAATAAAACATATATTAAATTGACCATCCCTCTCTCCCGTATTTCCCTTCTTCTTATAAATAAATTTATAGACCTAATAAGTGATCAAGACTTAAATATTAACTTGGAAGTAGTTTTACAAAATATTAATTTATGTCAGTCGACAGAATAAAAAGTCGAAATAAAGAACTGCAGCGACCCAGGGAAGTAATGCTTAACAATAGTTTGCCAGTGGCTTAAGATAAATAGGGTGTTGATTTTCAAATGGAAAAAAATCTCCCACTTTTATGTAGTTTTTTGTTAGTGCATTTCATTATTTCATTTTCCCTAGATTTAATAAATAGTCATTTATAACCAAATTACTAACTCCTGGAAAATAATATGAAATTACTAAGCTATTTAAAGATGTGAAACGATTAACAAAACCCACAAGCACAATAACGTGTCCTGACGAAGTATTTACCTATACAACAATTCACAACGAATTCAGCGCATAAAAAAAAATGTATTCTTACTTAAAAAAATAAAATAACATACCCTTTACGGTGTAAATATGAATCAAAAGAAGACTAACCTGTGAACACAAACACTTTATTAATTATTCAGAAAAAAAACTTATACAACATTCATGAACCTCTTTTAGTAGGTCATTTATTTATTAGTTAATTGAAATGTCTATAAATGTCCCTATTATTTATCATCTTTTGTATTATTAGGAAATAAAATTTACTGTATCCTTATATTAAAAAATATATTTTAATCAATAATTTTTAATAAAATAAAATATAATATCAAATTATAATACAAATATAATAAGTATGATTGAGAAGTTTTCAATCAAAGGTTAATGCAGGTAAAACTTAATTAGTTGATTTAAAACTCAAATTTTCACTTATCAAATAAGTGCTAAGACAATATATATCAATGCAAAATAAACTCATCTACATGATATACTCCTATATTAATTTTTTAATAACAATGTTACAAATAATATTTAATTACAAACATAAATAAATTATAAATAAACCTTCATTGATCTTAAACAATTATAAAAATTATGAAAATTCGGAATCGCAGGATATTATTTGTTAGAAGTATCGAATTATTAACATTTGTTTATTTTATGTATAAAGGGAGGCTTTCTATTTATAATTCATATTCAGGAAACATGAAAACGGATGTTCAGAAAACACACATGTTTACAATTAAAACAAGACATTCCGATATACATCAGACAGTTTAGTATAAATAACCAAGAGGAAAGATACAGTATATAGTGTGACGCGATACGAATGTATAAATAAACCACTCTTCACTAACTGCAAGTCGATGTAGAGAAGAGTTAATATGCTTTTAACTTGCTAAAATTTATCTAAAATTAAGTTTGCGTAAAACTGGCTGTGTTTAGGAATAATGAATTTTAAAGTAATAAGAAATAGTGGATGATAACTGCAAGAAATATGACACTAACGTACTTAATCTTTATTTTTATACATCAGATTTTTTTAAATTATATTATTTTTTACAACTTACGACAATGTATACGCCAATTATATTTTTAAAAATCTATAGAGTTAACTACTTTTAACTTATAAAGATAATTTTTTTTCCTATTTTGTATAATCTTGATGTTTTTTTAAAATTAAAAATTGAAGAATGAATTCTGTACATAAAAAAAATTAAAAAACCGGAAAATATGAAAGAAAGGACAGTGATAAAAAAAAAAATTAACTGGGAGGTGGTTAGGTAACAACAAACGTTACTCATGTAAAAACGTTTTAAAAATTCTTTATTAATCATCGTTCTTCATTTTCCCCACAAACATCAAATTTGTATAAATTTGAATTTTATTAACAATTTTTATTGTTAAAATTTTATTTGTAGCTTCATGCGTTTCAGCCAAAACTGAGGGCCTTCTTCGAAGCTGTGGAAAAGGAAGTTAACGACCACTATGTAATACCTAGATTATAAAAAAAGTATAACAAGAAGAAAATATAGCAAATGAATAACAAACAGTAAAATAAGAAACTAACAGATAGAATTACAATGGCAACAAAAAGTATTACAGCTTTATTTGTTTTCCTCTCAGGTATAGATAGTACTACGCCGAATAAGAAGGCTGAGTTAGGTTGTTGGGCTTAGTTACGAACGGATCCTTATAAAGTTAATAAACAATGATGACCGACGGGTAAACGTCCGAGTAGAACGAAACGTAGGTGGAACTATTGCGTTAAAACTGATCTTGTAAATTTGAGTTTGGACAGGTAGCACTGGACTCATATGCAAACAGCGATCAATGTAATCGGCATAGAACTTTCGGGTTCGCTAAGCCTTTGTTGTTTTATTTTCTGATCAATTTTTTTTATCCTATTACATAATAGTTGCAAGCTTTTATTTCATTTAACATCGCACCGATGACTGACTACAATTTAGGTCGAAACGATGGCACGAATAAAATATATTTCACTTAATATACTTAACTTCTCTGACCCCACCCTTAAACAACTTATTTTTATATTTGATAATTGGTAAAATTTAAGGAGTCTCTTAAGAAATTACCCAGAATTTTGTAGGGTTACACATATAAAGATAGTATGTTACTCAGGTATTTTTGTAGTATATTTGGTCGACCTTTACCTTTAAAATTACACTCACACCCATAATAAATGATTTAATACGGTAACGACCCTTACTAAATTCATTAATCATACGAACATTTTATTCATCAGCTCACATCCTGGGAGGAATACTTATTTGTTACAATTAACAAGAAAATTTTCTAAACAAAGATTCCTAACCCTAACCTTGTGATTTTTTTAATTCCATAGATGCCCACGAAATTCACATTAATTTGGATTGAATGGGTTTCCTTTCCCCGACCTTAGGAATGTAAAGAGGGTTGTTTGTATTCCGTTGTTGAATAGTTAAAAGCCTCCAGTTGCTGAAAGACCCGCTATCCAGCCTCATTTGTTCAATATCTGTTCGCCGATAAGATGACTATGAACCAATTCTATGGTCGGGTTTATGGGAAATCTGTTACTATTGTATGGGTACAATCGAACTGCAGCCTTTTTCCCAACTTTCCCACAATCCGAACCTACCATTATGTGTCCGTAGGGATCCTTGTCTAATTCAAGGAATATCTGTGAGATATCTACAGAACAAACAATTACGCATTTCATTGATTTAATTGCAAATTGATTCAAGGGGAAGCTTTTGACTGGTTTAACATTTTAAACATGAATCAATAGAAGCATGAATGTAGTTATAATAAACTTCCTGACCACAGTTCATTGCTGTTTAGCAAAAAAAAAAAAAAAAAATCATTTGGTTTTTCAGACATTAAGAGAGCTTATTAGGTTAATGGTACTGTTTTAGCAGTCTCTTTCTGTATTTAATCAACCGCAAAACAAACAGGATTCAGGAATTAAATCAAATGGTATGAAACAAAGTGTTGTTGGGGGTTTCAAATTATATAAGCGGTTGTCGATCGAATATGAAATTTCAGCGAACCTTAAATAAACAATTTAATTTTGTAATACCATAATTACAATAAAGATAATATAACAGTACTTTAATGCTTTGGTCCTAGTTTCAGGTAAAACATTAAGCTACTTAATTTCTAACTGAAGGCAGTATATGAAAATTTAAAAAAAATTCTATACCTGTCATTTTAAGTACGTACCTTCCGTGCGAGTCATCTGTGTTTTTCTAGGCGTACATAATGGATGCTCAACAAAAAAAAAAATTAAAAAGGTTAATGAATTTGCATGGATAATGAATAATGTATAAAAGAAAAAAATGTTGGCAATATGACCTTGTAGCCTAATCAACATTTGATTCATCAAGTAGTAAAGAGAGGTATGTGAATATTTTTTTTTTTTTGTAAGACAATCTCATCATTTTGACCAAGGCTCATCGTTTAGTGATGAATGAACGAAATCATTGTATCGGAAAAGGGATTTTTATACTTGTACTCTGTAGAGATTTCGCATTTATACAATCCAAAGACCGATGATGATGGATTCTTAATAAGGTGTAGATAGTTGACCGTAGATTAATGATTGGAGAAGTTTGTCGGGGGGTGCGGTCAGGAAAGAACAACCTAAATAAACAAAACCATATTTATTTATTTTATGCCGACGTTTCGACCTGAGTTTCATCAGGGTTATGGCGTAGAATTGCAGGCCTACCTTCTACGCCATAACCCTGATGAAACTCAGGTCGAAACTTTGGGATAAAATAAATAAATATGGTTTTGTTTATTTATGTTGTTATTTGCTGACCGCACCCCCCGACAAACTTCTCCAATGATGGATTCTTATGGGAAATTGAACACTTTTTTTGCTTAGGTTCGATTTAACCCACTCTTTGCGTAAAATTGATACACGAAGTCGACTACATTAAAAAGAGAAACCTCATACACCAAAACTATTAACAACCAAGTTCATTTTGAAATTTTGAAAACTCTCCAGAAAAAAGACAATAGTATCAAATGTATTCATTCACACCTTAAGCACAGATGAAGGACAAAATAAATTTGAAACATTAATATATGATAATTTTACACAAACTTGAAATGAATATTTTTATAAATTAAAAAAATGTGATGATTTTTAATGACGTATTAGATATACATAAACACTTTCAGTTTTATTTTTATAATTTTAAAAATGGATCACATAGCGGTCCTATGTATACCTTAAATTTATCCCTTATCTGGAATAAGCTGAGGAATAAACAACACAAAACAAGGCTGCTGGAGAGGCATAAATGCCAGCGAGAAGACAATGGCAAGACTTAGTTAACAACAAGCATTACACAGTTAATTGCAGCTAAACAGTTGTAAAGTACCAAGACCGCAGCATAGGTCGCTGTGGTGTAAAGTACCAAGTCCTCGGCATAGGTTGCTATGGTGTAAAGTTTCGTTGAGAGCAGGATAAATATACATCTTATCGCCTCTCTCATCTACGGCTTCCATCGCTTTCTAAGGGTGTGGTCGGTATCTACTATTAACTTAGGCACCGAGTCATAATGTTATATTAATTACTATTGGATTAATTACATCTAATTATATATTGAGCCATCATGTTTGTTTGTTTTATTTAACGCCAAGGTGAGCGGCGGCTTTCTAGAGAAGCTACTATTTTCGGTCCTAGGCGGGAAGCGATTAGATCAGTCACGAAATAATTTCAGTCCGTGGAGTTTTATCAAAGAGAAAAAATAAAAATAATCTTATTCTCACTTTTATTTTTTTTAAACAATATTTCATCTGATATGAAGTTATATATCAAGAATACGTTTTTAATGATGGAGATTTAATCTATTAATCTAATCTAATGAATTGAAATGGTTTGGAGTAGCTTAAGGCTGTTATTGCCTTAATGTGTTAAAATTATTCCAAAAATTTTAAATTTATTAAAACATCATTAGCTAATCTTCTGGAATCATTACCCATCCCCATTTTTTGTCTTTATCATTGACAAAATCTAATATTTTTTTATTGATTCAAACTTTTTATCACTATTATTTTCAATTCCTTGTATTATTTTTTATAATATGATTCATGTGCTCATATTACTAATATTTTATACCGCAATTGTAGTTGTTCATAATCACAACAGAAGGAATTAAATGAATAATGAATGTATTGCAATAAATGTTGTTTTCTCTCTCTCTTCTTAGTCTTAAAATCCAAAAGAAAATTGAGTAATTAAATTAAAGTATTCCGTATCAGTCCCGAAATAAAAATGAAACCAATATTAATTATTACAGTAATCTATGTATATTGTCAACATATTTAGTATAATGTATGTATTCATATTGCAGGCCGTTACCAACTATCTGAGGTTACATCCACTTCGCATGTCGCTGGCCTTACAAGGGATGTAGGCCAATGCATTTAATTAACATTTATAGGCTGGGTATCACTACATTGTCTAGTTTATTTGTAAGTAATATTGAATATTTGTTTATAAAAATAATAATGTCATTAAAAATATACCTAAGGTTTACCGAAATAAAATTTTTAAAAGTAAATCTGGAAATTGTAATAGCCGAATCAATTTAAAGTAAAAATATTATATTTATATAATAATAATGTGAACCACTACTTATGAGGGTTCATGGGTTCAGTACTTTGTAAGGAAGGATTGTTTTTAGGGCAAAGGTTATTATACAAGGAGGTAACTTTTTCAATATTGCGCTCAACCACCAGATTATTCTCCGATTAAGGTTACCCACTTTATGAGGCTGGGTGGGCCCCATGAAGATTGATAGCGGGATTCGAATCCAGTCCTTGGAGTAAGCAGCATAGTACCTTAACACAGTACCACCGTGCTCCCTATATTTATACAATACAGGAATTTTCAATTCTGCCGCAGTTTTCTGTTTCATTGACCTGAATAATAAAACCAAATTAATAGGGTTGCTAAACTTTTGTAAGCTTATGAAAGTAATTTTCACTATTTTACAGGTATAAGTAAGGAGTCCGATACAAGAAATCCGGCTATACATCAGCAAATAACTATGAAAATTAGTTTCTATCATACTATACACGTAAACACATTTGGGGTTCTATGAATAACCTCAAATGTTATGATTTTTTAATTCATTTTTCATTTTTCCCTTTAATTACTAAGAGTTTCGAGTACATCCTAGCAAAAAGTTGTAGTATAAAAAATTAAACAATATAAAAGATTAAATTCTGTGTCGAAAGAATATTATAAATTATTCATTTGATCAAGTATGAGATTAAATGTTAACAGTCGTAAGCCAAAAAACTATATTTTTCTTTCAAATTTTCCCAGAAATTGAGGTATAGCAATATATTACCTATAGATCTTAATTCAACACAGAAACACATTTTCGGAGGTCCTAAAACAGTCACTAAGAATCTGATAGTTTAGTTAAAACAATGAATAAGGAAGTTATGGTCTTTTTTTTCGGTTTTTCTTCTTTAACATAGTACTCTGGTTCCAAATAATTTATTCTGGTCAAAAAATGACTAGCTGTTGGTGACTAAGGAACAACGGTTTCGTATTTCGTACTTAATCAAAGCAAATAGATAACGAGAACGTCACGTGGTCGAATTATTACGTTTATGGCTATAATAATATTTGTTACATAATTGAATGTGCTTTAATTTGTTTTATTATCTAGGATCCACTGTTTAGGCTTAATAGGTGAAAAAAACAAAAGAGAGGCCAAAACATTCTAATTCATTACTTTATCAAACTAATTATCTACTTGTTAAACATTTTAGAATCACCTGATATGTATTTTTGTGTTAATTGTGAAAGACACTAATTTTTTAAATTATTTGTAGATATATATTGTATGGTCTGGATTTTATACATCCGGTATACTGATATGATTTAAGATAATTTTGTTGATAACTGATAGCTAAACTCATAAAATAAAACAAAAAAGAAGATAAAGATCATTCAAAAACAAGGTGCGTAACAGTTTTTATTGATGAAAACACTCTAAGGGAATAGAAGAAATAAGTCGAAAATACATTATAGACCTTTTAGAATTCATAAGGACCCACAAACTAATAAAAACCATGACATTGACGACAGACTGAAAACGAGTACGGAATAAATAAACCGAGATACATGCGTGACTCCGTTCTATAGGATTAATGTCTCGAGGCACATTGAACCACGTCTTGGTAGTTCCATACCGTATATCTACCTCCGGGGAAAAACATTGGAATGAACATAGTTCCGTTTTCGTTTTATTTTCAATTCCCACAATCCAGAATTCCGTCACGATTTAATGACATCATAAAATAATCATTATGATGGAATAAAAAACGCTTAAAATGTGATTGTGCCTAGGAGAGATAATTAATTAATTAATTTCAATAGATTGTTATGTAAAATATTGTAACACGATATTCTTAGTTTTGTTGTCAATAACTCCTTAAATATTACAATTAACTGAAATATCGTTATAATTTATTTAACATTGCATTCAACTAGGTTGAATTTCAAACTTTAATTCTTTTTTATCACTAATTCCCGAGATACAGTTCAAAAAAATTGTTTCAATATTATTTTTGTTTTCTTTATGAAATAAAATTATAAACAATATATTTACAAAATCTTAAAAATTAAATAAAAAATATGAAGGTTGGTAAAACAACATAATTGTTACCAACTACTCTTATAACTACCACACTGTGGGGTGAGTACTTATTATAACTAGGTGACTACACATTTTGCACAATGTGGTTTTATATATAATGTTTGTATCAGAGATTGACTTGGTTGTTAATCATCCACAAATGCATGGTTTTCAAAATATTTAGGCTTATAGTCTGTGAAAAATTTGTATTTCATAACTAGGCAAGTTCAAATATCTATTTTTTTTATGACAATCTGAATTTAGCGAAAATAAAGTATTCTTGCAATATTCATACCCTGATAAAATGAACTATGCATTTTATTCAAATTTGAATTGAATGTGGTGGGTGTGCACAAAAAATAATATCTGATTTGAAAGAAAATACATAATCAAAATTTAATATGGATACAAATGGCATAATTTACCATCAATATTTTTATAAAATTATACAATATATTCATATCATAACGGGAAAAATAAAATAATTAATAATGATATGTTGTCTATTTCTCATTAATTATTCTTCGAAAAATAATTACATTTTTTAACTTTATTGACTGATAAGCTCATTGAAGCCAATGCGTACCGACAGCTAGCTTTTTAATCGTCTTTTCGAAGAAAGTCTGTCGTTAGTGAAAAGCAACCTCTACCATAAAATGTCAAGAAGAAACTTCCTGAACAACGTTTCAAGTTAATTAGTTTAGAATCAGATTTTCATACAATAAATAATGCCAAGGAATTCAAATATTTATATATATTATTATAGTTGTTTCTAATATTTCCAAAGATGTTTCTTAATTAAAAACAAATCAGCATCCACTTTGATTTAACATCCTACTTGGTTCACTTTGTCTATAGTTCCCCATAATAAATTTCCGTTTATAGGTAAAAAAAAAAGTTATTGTCAACCCTGGAAATACGAAAACATTAATTTTCTTCTATTATTTCATATTTTATGTTTATCTATTTATTTTTTTACTCTTAATAATGAGTGATAGTTAATTATTTTAAATTACCAAAATCAAAAGTGGTTTTGAGAAAAAGATTTTTTATTTAATATACGGTATTTAAGCTCTGCCATAGCACTTTAATGATGATAAGACCGAGCTGTAATTAAAGATTACTCAATTGGATATTAATATAATGAGCTGAACCAAAAATGTTAGAGCCATTTACGAGAAAGTGGTGAAAAACGTAAAATCGGTTATAGCAAATGGGACCAATAAGTTGATTTCGGAAAAAAAGTTGCTGGCTTGTAGAAATTTTAAATATATAATTTAAGATTTCGCGCAGGTTGTTCACACATACTATCTTGTGAGACTAGATTATTTAGATTCCGAATATTTTACGATAGCACTACTTTCTCTAAATATGCATTTCATACTCAGGCAAATGAAAGTAAAACTCTAGATAACAGTACAACAACGTGTTGCTGTAGTAAACAATTTAAGATTATACAATGGAGGAACGTCACTATGTTAAATTTGTAATTTTAAAGATATATACACATTTCTCCTCAATATACAGACCAAATAATTATAAGCGGAGGCATTTAAACTTTTCAGACTTGAAGATGTAAAATTTAACGCCCCTACATGTATATTTGACGAGCTTAACAATGAACTTGAGTTATTGGGAGAGACGACGGCGTAACTCAATATTATCCTGTAACAATAATTCTTAATGTCCCCTTCTCCTCAAAGAAGGATCTGAAAATGGTGGACAAAAGATAGGCAGGAGAGCGTGAAGTATCAGTTTGGAGCGTGTTATTACATCTTAGTAACACTTTTGTGGGTGTAACCTCTGGCGGTCGAGGGATTCTAATAATTTACTGTAATGGGATTCCTACCATGAAATGCAAAAGGTGAAAGCTAAGACACTTTTCCAAGGATTAAAAAAAAATTCTAAACAAGTTTTTCATTTGGTGTAGAGAAGTTTTGAGTTATTGGCTGAAGAAATAAAATGAAATCTGGAGTAATGACTACTTTACTTCAAACTACTTTCAGTTTAAATTAATCCTTGTTCGTTTCAGAATAGATACGTCTATATGTTTCACTTTATACTTTACCCTAATAATTTTCGAAATGATCCTTTCAGTTAAAGTTTGAAAAACTCTAATAAATATAAGAGTTTACTGAAATTTACATTCTGCTTTTAACCATTTATCGATGTTATATTCTAATAGTATTAAGATTAATAGTTGTAAGGATTTTATGGAGTTAGATCGTTCTAATGATGGAATGGCTCATATATAGATTAAGTAAAATAAAAAACAAACTATTTAAGAAATATCTTGACAAGCAAACATTAATCAGACCGGCGAAACAGAAAAACCCACTGCTGGCCAAATTAGTGTTACAATATACCTTTTATTTTTCAATTTTTTGTCATTATCTATTGCCTTCTACCATCTTATGCTTTAATAATTTTTTTTTTCTAGAATTTTTGTTTATATTGGTATATAATACGTCTATTACCGCTCTTATTTCTGGAAATGTTTTAAACCTGAACAAATATTTTTCCTCCCGTCTCCATAAATTAATTATTAAATCCTTTTATTTTTTCCTTTTTAGATTATGTTTATTTCTTATTTAATTCTCATAAAAAATGTGAGATAGTAATTTAGGCTAAGGAAGCTTCATAACGTGTAGTTCATTGAAAACTCTCTTTTGAAATTTTGCATATTGTAATACTCTCCCTTACTATATATTTCATAGAGGTAAGTGAAAGTAAATATTGTTTAGCGTGGGCCGATATAAGAATTGTTCTATTTATAAATGTAATTAAATAGTAATATATTAATATAGTACTGATGCATACCAAAAACCGAAACTTTAATAAATGTTTGAATTTTTAATAAAGTATAATAAAAATATCTTCTATTTTGGTGAAGTAAAAATTTCATTTAAATATAAAACTTTTTTAATTTTAAAATTTAATTGGAAAAACTTTATAAAAATCTTTAATTCTCAAAACTTTAAAGTAAAAGTTTAACTATAACTGTTATTTTACTGCCTAAGAAAAACATATTTTTTAATTTTAAAAAATAGTTTTGGTGAAACTGTTGAAATGAAACGAATTGCGAAAGGTGGATAACTGTTTAAATTCCTTATATACCATATATAATTAATTGATGATTTAACACATTGTTTTAGCGATTCCAAATTTAAATCCTTCAAGGACAAGGAAAGACAAGCTGTCCTTTTTATGTCAAACTGAATAGGGTTTAGAAATGGGCAAATCCATTAATTTCAATAAACAATTATTTGAGTATGACAATATTATATTATATTTATGTATATTGTATGCTTTTTTTATATTACATATTGTATTCTTTTTATATTATGTGTTGTATTCTTATTTTTAATCAAGTTCACTCTATACTTCAGATATGTTTTGCTCCATTATTAATAATTAATTAGTTTTAAATTCTTATCATTATCATTCACTTCTTAAATTAATCCAATCATTTTCATATTTTATTTTTAATTGTATTTTATTAATTGGTCACTAGAAATTATTTCATATTGTAAAGTTTTAGGTTATAAGCCGTCGCAGTATCCAAAATCCGTGTTATCTTTGTACGGAGCGTTAGATATTGCCGTCTGGTGGAACTTTTCTAAATAAATAAAAACAAAGGAAGTATCTTGAAACCATGACTATTTTGAACTTTTAAAAATATCATTATATAAGAAAGCCCTAATGATGCCCGTATTTGAGAGACTTAAGGCTTGGTATTTAATCTTTTAATAACAACTTATTATACCCCGAGTTCAAATGATGGGCAGTTTAAAAACGCTTAATAATTCTTTTCAATAAACTTTTTTGATCTCATATATTTTTTAAAAACGTTCTGTTCCTTACAGATGCAATAAAGTAATTGTCGAATTTGATACTGAGAAGTAATATTCGCATGCTAGCATTGGCTACTCCAATCCTGATGAGAGGGTATGCTGATACAAAGCTATGAATACAGAGCCCTGTGCAGCTCTGAATGGGGAGAGGGACTGGTCAGTATCAGTATCTTAGTGTAGCTGTCAACGGTAATTAGGCATCAGCCTCTTCCTTAACCGGGACTAATTAGGGACCCTATGCCTATCCAATACCATCCTGCTGCAAATTACCACGGATAGCTCGCCTATCTCCCATATTAATTATTAACTAATTGGATTTGATTTATCGATTTCCTTTTGGCAATTAGTTAATATGAACGTAATGGGAATTGTGTCTGATTAAAATTACATATTTAGTAATAGAGTACCTTTTAACATTGCAGTCCAATTATATGTGAAATCGTAAATCAATTTACAAAGAACCAATCGTAATTAATCAAAAGTTACTTCTTAAAAAGAAATAGTACAAGAGATATACGGTCATTTTTGCTGATTAAGTCCTAAACAATCAACAAGACGATTTAAAGAATTTTAAAAATAAAGTAAATTTTAATTCAATAATTAAAAATCAAGTCATCATTCTAGAGAAGTCTCGGTCGTCTACCATCCTCTATTATTGTTTTGTTAGATACCCACCCACATAATTCTTTTTGTTTGGGAGATTTTTTTTTTTAAATGTCTATAGAATTTCATTTATAATGCTATTTTTTTTAGTAATAGGGTGTCAAAGATCAAGCGACGATATCCGAAAAATAGGTTAAAAGTAAATTAATTCTCACAAAAACTGGATTTGAATTTTTAGACCGCTTCTGGTATCTTTACGAATACCAAAAAAATCTACATATGTAAAATACATTTTCCTTAATATAGTTAAGACTGATAAGTCAGAGGTATACAATAGTTCCCGGGATATGGTTTATCAAAATCATTATTTTTTTCCAGAATGAGAAGTCAATTTAGTTTGGCAAATATGAAAATTGCTACTCCTAGGAAAATAACAATAGCAAATACTTAATGATGCATTAAGTTAGCTCCAAATTAAGTGCTAATAGACATCTGTACTACTGTAGCCTAGTAGTTTTTGAGAGATATAACAAAATAAATTCACAAAATGTTGATTAATAAAGTTGAAATCAGAACGAGTGTATGGAATAGTGCAAACAATTTTCGTCTAATTCATTTCTTTTCAAGGGGATAGGCAACAAAAAAAAATCTTGATAAAGACGGTTTACTTACTAAATTTCACGATATAAAAGGTATAGCTAAACTACATCTTGTTTGTTAAGTCATATCCAGCATACTTCCGATTAGTTATTGTTAAAACTGAATATTATAATACAACTGATTGAAGACAGAAAATTAAAAAAAAAAATTATTAGTCACTAATAATTCGGATTTCTTGTGTTTTTAGAGAAAATTTGTTTACGAATTCTGATTTACTTGAAGCCTTACGAAGAATGAAAAAAAAAATGACACACCCTAGCACAAATGAAAATAATTATCAAAAACAATCGACATCAATCACCGGGTTCTTAGAAACTTTTATACTCACAAATCTGATGGATGCTGAAATGGTGTTGAGAGCCCTTTGTGTGGAAAGCATTCTTTTCTTTGAGGCTTACAAAACATCAGAATATGTAATCAATAAATTTTTTTTCCTGCTTATATCTTGAATTTTGAAGTATTCTGGGGCAACTCTCAGATACTGTTAAAATGGAAATTAACATTTCTTAACAGGGATACGGAGCCTTCTTGTTTTTTGTTTTTTTTTATAGCAATACATTTCACAGATCCTGTATAAAAAATTTCTAAGTAGTCATAATTTGGACATACATTCGATATAAATGAACAGTCAGAGAAAGTATTATACATGTAATGCAATGCCTTAAAATTCCTAATTTTAAAAATTTATGAAGTGAAGCTTGGTAAAAAATAACTGTGGCGCCTAAAGTTTCTTTAAAGCTCATATTTAATTACCCAACTATTTCCAGCACAAACATTAGAATTTTCAATGAAAAAGTGTTTATTTCATAACATTCCTCTAATAAAGATAACAGTAATTACGAAGTTTACTAAACTAAATGGAATTAGGTCGTGAATTATTTTTTTAATATTATTGTAAAAAATCAAGTATTCTTGATTATTACAAAAAAAAAAAAATTAGAATAATATTATATAGGTAAAAATATCAATCCGACAGTTTGAAAAAAAAATAAACCTAAAATAAACACTTGATTTTATCTTGTTTTTTTTTTATCATCAAAAGAAAGTCTAGCTTCATAGACTCCAAATAATTAATTTGTAGCTAATCAAATTACCTATAAAATCAATCCATATGCAGATTATAGGCCCCAATACAATATTAATTGAGATAATAATATGAACTAGAATAGAAAATACCAAATATTAATTTTTCTTAAAAGATTGGAACGTAATTCTCAAGTGTATGCAGTGAAATTCCATAGAACAAATTATATATTATATTTAATTTAGTCCGTACTGTGTATGAATAGTCTTATTATCATTCATTTAGAGATATGATTGGACCAATATTCGATTCCAATTAAATATAAGAAATTTTTTTTTCAAATAAAAAATAATTTTTAATATTCAGAGAATCAGCCTTAACCCTATGGAAAATTCACACCCCTGCCGGCTAACAGCCTAACCAAAGAGCATACAAGAATACAATGGCAAAGAAGGAGGTGAGGACCAGCCAGAGCCCTCTTTGAGGTGGTAACCCTCCTCAAATATTTTCTTTTGTAGCCCCTGAATGCATTCATGAGGAGAAAATTCCTGACGATACACGACACCTTAAGAAATAGTAATGTTTATCTAGGACTACGGGTTTGAATGGTAACTTTTGTTAATAAAAGAGCCCGCATAAAGTTTCAATATTCCTTCGAGTATGTACCAATATTTAAAAATTCGACTGTTTTAATATGAATCTTTAGTGAAACGTTACTTTTCAGAGAATTCTTATTAATATAAACTGCAATATTTCACTTTTATAAAAAAACGACGTTTTGGAGTCTCCTCCCTCCGTCTCTAGGGTTTATTACAACTCATACCATAACAATGCTGTATTTTAATTAATGATTTCAAAATTAAATGTGTAATTATAATTTTTTTTTTATGGTTGCATTCGTGAAATCACCTCAATAAACCCTGAAGCCGGAAAACTACAAAACATCATTTTTTAACAAAATAACGAAAGGGGAATATTGGAATTTATATTATTAAAAAATTGTTTGAAAGTACTCATCACTGAAGATTTATATTATTAAATTGAGCCTTTCTGGTATATGAAAGAGGTAAAAAACAAATAGAATGTCTTTAAAAACAGAAAAGAAAACAACTCGAATGTGTTTTTATCCAAATACTGATATATTTTAGAATAAATGGTATAGGAATATCAGTACAGCATGGAAAATAATTCTGCAGTAAATATTTAACAGGTACCTTCCTGTACTATAATAAATATTAAAAATATTTACGAATATACCAATTATAATGTTTTATAGAAAAATTCAACCCTTTTTTACTTTATAAAATCTTTATTAAAATAGACAGTTCGAGCTAAACCAGCTAATCTTTTACCTTTTCGTTACCCTATATTTCCCGTTTTTCTTACTCATAACTTAATTTAGACTGGATTTCAGTTCACACTCAACTTTGCCACTCAAAACACATACTACTGTTATTAAAAATTAAGTCGATGAGTGAAAATAATGTACATATACATTGATGATATATTTTGTATGATGAAAAAACAGGATGTTAATAAATTACTGGAAGAATTAAATAGTCACTATGACAGATTAAAGTTTGCAATGGAATTAGAAAATGAAGGAAAATTTACATTCTTAGACATGCTCATGATAAGACAAGATAAGGACAAAATCGCAAAATAGACAAAGAAAGTAACAAGTGGAATGTGATATTGAATTACTACTATTCTTGCTATCCATTTCATATGAAATATAATGTAATTAATAATCGTATAAATAAAGCAATAAGAATAACTGATGCAAGTAGGTTATATATAATAAAAAATAAGACATTTAAAATTTTCCTAGAAAAAATAATTTACAAGATTTGGGATATTAACCAAAAAAAAGTTCTAAAGATAAAACAGACACAAAAGTAGTAAATAATAAATAAATTAACAAAACCTTTTGTGGATACTAACAGTCAATTTATAGTTAACTTTTCTGTAATAAAACCTCTCATATAGTATCTTGTAATGCTTAAAACAAAAATTTCAGATAAACTGAACATAGATTATGAGACCGTTTACAAGTATTTAATCTTTACTTGAGGAAATGAGAATTTTTAAGTTTCCTAGGAAGAGTTTCATGAACCCTAATTGGTTTTAATAATTTTAAAATTATTTAAACCAACATTTTGTAATTGTAATTATTTTTTTAAAAATCTTGTGGATATAGGAATAGGGATGTTAAAAATATATAAAGTATCTCACGTCACATGCATGTTAAGGACTGATAATATATATCGTTAAAAGAATCTTAAGAAAATGTGTTTTCTTAAGAGAATAATTTTGATATAAAGTTGTGGTACTTGATTCCTGGTTGAAGAGAAAACATTGTAATTAACATAAATTTTAACATTGTAAAAGGGTCATTTTGTCAATTAACGTGTTTTATGACCGAACACCTATATACTTGTTTATATACACCTCATTCGGTGTATATAAAAAAATTAAAAAATAACGCTACTGTTTTTAAGACAATACATGAGGCTAATAAATGTTTTAGAAAACTGTTTATTCTCCAAAACTGGAAAAACTTATGAGCTGTAAATTTGCTTGTAAGGAATCCTGAAAGTTAATTGCTGTGTGAAGTTTGTCAAACCCCACCTACTTGATTAAACATTAAATATTTTTGGGATTTGTAAGATATTTTTTACGTTCCTTTTGTCAAGAGGATTTATAGATTTAAAAACAACTATTAACCTAATATTACAATTTATTTTCCAAAAATAATTCACTGATGCGGAAATCTTTACAAAGAGTTTGTTTTATATTTATAAAGTTTATAAGGAGTTATTCCTTAATTGGACTTATCTAAAGAAATAACAAGCATCCGTAAAGAAGTCAAAGAGTTTCAAAAGGTCTTGAGAGCATTAACCCTTGTCTGTATTCGTTTCTCGCTAACGAACCAGTAAAGGACGATTCGTCAAAGTTCAATACGAACGATAGCTAAATCCCTTATTGTGCACAATAAGGATCTGACACCTTTGACAAGGGTCTGTCCAAGATGATGTATTGGGGTTAAATAGGGTTCTGAAAGCCCGCCCAATATGAATCGGGAGAGTTCTTTTATGATAATCCAAGACTTGTAATATTGTCACCATTAAATAAATTCCAAAAAAAAAAAAAAGATGTGGTGTCAAAACAATGCAGAAGATTATTTTATAAACATTTATCATACATACGCAGTATTTGACCAAAGCATGTTGTTGGTGCAATGCTTAACTGGCAATCTGAAAATTTCTAAGAGAAGTCTGCATGTAAGCTAATTTCTAATTTCCATATACGTCAATTGATCATTTTGTATTTTTAATTAATGAAATTAAAAATCCGAATTAAAATTGTTTAGGAAACGCATATTACAGTTGGATGTGTTGTAAAAATAACTATTATTGGATCAGTAATTTTCAAATTATATCAGAAGTAGATTTGCTAAATACTGTCAAACTATTACAGAAAAAAAAATTATGCCAATCAAAACTTTATAACAGTTTGATTTTTAAACATTAATATCAAACAATTGTAAGAAAAAGATTATTATTATAAAAATATTTTTTTTTTTGGTAATTTTTTTAAATATGTGTTTATAGAAAAATTTCCAAAAAATATTTTAATTTTATAATAAGGAATTATTCATCATCATCTTCCATATAACTTTTTTGTTTATATAAGTTTTATTTTAAGACAAAATTTTTATCAATAATAATATTGGGAGTTTAGTTTTGTAAAAAGTGTGTTGTTTTAAACCTTTTTGCACTAAATCGTAAAAATATTCCCAGAAATAATCGCTTGAATTTGTGGAAATTTTACCAAAGATGCTCATTTTTTTAAATAGCAATATTTACATACTCTAAAAAATGTAATACATTACATATTTTAAACTTTAAACAACAAAAAGTATTAAAAAATAAAAATATACTACAGAACTTTTATGTATTGAGAATTAAAAAAAACAACATAATAAATGGATAAATAAAAGTGAATCATCATAAAGATTTTAAGAAAATCTTCCTTATTAATCATAGTAATTTATGGACTATAGTAAAGTTATTTTTCGTTTGTTGGCTATAGCAAACATATATACATATTTATGTTAACATATACTTCTTCATCTATATGATATTAACTAATAACAATAATCAACCTTTGCTTATAATTGTTATCTTTAAATATCCATGAAATTTTAGCTTATGAGTTTACGGTTTTAATCAGTAAGATTCTCAATAATTGTGATACAGATTTCGACTCAAAATCAAGAGTTCTTGCGAGCTAAAGAACGTACATTTAGATTTTTGCTCTATAATTTTTTGCAAGACATGTATTGTTTCTTTCTTCGAAGACGGTCTATTAATAGACTTGGCCAAGGATAGGCGATATTTAGGGAGTCTTAATGCAGTGAAGCACCGACAGTCTGGCCAATTACACGGCTCATTTGAATCGTTTGGTCTCAGAGCATGTCTTCAAGCGAGCCCAGACCATTTGGTCCCTTCTGTCAGGAAAAAATAAATAATAATAAAATTTACAATGCCAGTGACGATTGTCGGTTTTTTGCCAGCGATAATAAATTTCTCCTTGGAGATTTACTGGCTAATGTGTTCAGTATTCATATACTTCTCTTTCATCATCGTCGTCGCGTTATTTTTAGAAAGTATATATAGTGCAATCCTGATAATCTGAATTCAGGCTTATCTGAACCATTTTTGTGTGAATTTTTTAGAGTCTCTGTTTTATTTATAAGGTAAAACTATTATGGTTTTTCTGATAGGCGTTTAATATTTTTAGTTTTAATTTAAAAATAATATATTTTCTGCTTTTAAAATTAGTGGCCTTTTACACAAAGAGAAGAAAGACTGCTTGAGGTTTTTTGAAAATAAAGCATTACGTAAAATATTCGGACCGATAAAGTATGAGAATTTAGAATGTAAATATAATTCCGGTTATAGCATTGCTGCTAATAAGACGTGGAATAAGATTGTAGGACTTAGTAATGAACGGATCTCTAAAATTTTAATAAACTCTCAACCGAAGGGTAAACGTCTGAGGCATGGCTGTACCCAGCGAGGGGCAGTTGCTACTCCCCTCCCCCCGCCTACAAGTGAAAAAAAAATTGTTAACTTATTATATTTAATTTTCTTAAAATTTTGGTTTCATTCGCCTTTTCCGTGCTTAAATATTACTATCTGATTGACTATGGCTTGCCCCCTAGTTTTGATCCTGGGAACGCTCTTGGTCTGAGAAGTAGACCAAAAACTTAAATGGGAAGATTGCGTTAGTCTGATTTGGTAGATTGGTGGGACGTCACTAGACATATTTATATTTCTAAAGTTTTTAAATAAATAATTTCCAGCTATAAATTCCTTAAAATTAATCTCAAAGTTCGGTACAGCTTACGTATAATTCGTTGTGGGTGTGCATACGTACATGTCCAATGCCATTATTACAATACAATTGCAACTTAACCGTTTCCAAATACGATTTTTTACTATTTTATTTTGTTTAGAATGTCCGTTGAAATAACTTTGTGACTAGGAGTGTTAGGGGTGTCAATCTGTTTTAATTTTCAGCATCTCCTAAAAAACAAATTTTTTTTTAATAAATATTATGTATTAAATAGAATTCGGATGTTTCTCATTGAAGATTAAAACGGCAATAAACAGCTCGTAGATGCCGGGTTTACTCTTCTTACAGCATCTGAAATATACAAACTCATACGAATCTACTTCATCAGGTTTGTAAGTTGAGGTAAAATTGAACAAATAAGTGATAAATAATGAAACTTATCATAACTTCATCTTGGGAATAAGAACTGAGTACTGCCGAGGCTGCCTAATAAAAAAAATGAATGTTTATTTATTCCTATTTTAGACTGAAAAACTCAATTTTCAACTCTTGAAAAACTTCCAAATTTTAAGGTTTCGAAAAATTATACAACGAATTATGTGTAATGGAGTATTTCAAATATTCTTCAAAAATAAAAAATAATTAATATCTCAGATGGTGACATCAGGAAAATTGTTTTAGATAGTCAACTATTTGTAATGAGTATCAGTGACGAACATTTTTGTATTGAATAAATCTGGATAAAAAAATTACCAAAAATCTTAAAATCTTAATTTGGATAAAATGATGTATTATTCAGTACAACAACATCCACGATTGAGACATGGAAATGGAAAAGGCTGTATGTGTTCGAAATACGAAAAATGACATTTAGACGAGATAATGAAGAAGCCAAATCAAAAGATAAAGCCAGCGCCAATCGACTGGTAACCACTGCAAGTTCTTATCTTGAAAGTTTTAGTCCCCAGAGCTGTAATTTTTTCATAATCTTAAAACAAAAAGCGTGGCCCTCGCTGCCTTATTTTTTTTTTTCAAAATTATTTTTTTGGCACATACAGCCTTTAATTTCCATGCCTCAATTATTGAAGTTCATTAGGGTTCTACCTTTGTCTGTAACATATTATTATGTCTCGCAGAAATTGTTTTTGAAATGTAAAACGATCAAAGTGATATAATTTGTATTTTATACATTAAAATAATTTCCATAACAGAATGAAATATTGAAAAGATCGAAAACCAATAGTTTTTGACAACAATATATTTCTTTTTATTTATCACATGTTTATATTTAAATAATAAAATTATTATTTAATACATTTTTTAAAGACATTTAAATGTAGTCCTCGGTAGTATAGTGGTAAGTATCCCCGCCTGTCACGCGGGAGACCGGGGTTCGATTCCCCGCCGGGGAGGAATTTTTTTTATCATTATTTAAAACTTCGTAAATATTGGATTAATCTACTAAAACTAATTTAATTTTTTTAAAAATAATTAGTTATATTATAACTTGATATAATCAGTAGTAATGTATTTGAGTAGATATTCCCTATGGAGTTGTTCATAAAACACCTTTATTTCTCATATACTCCTCCATCTAGGCGATATAATTCTTGTAATTACACCATTCTGTTTTAACACTACATTAGCAACTTTTATTGGAACATGACCTTACATAATTGAGAGGTAGGAAGATGGTTCGGCTGGTAATAATAGTAGAAAACTACTTTTTTGTAATGAATTGATTCTGAAATCATTAGGATTTTTCCTTTTTTTTTTAGCCTTGACGAAGACTTGCAAAGTGGGGCAAAACGTTGGTTACAAATCAATTTTTTTTTTTAATATTTTTTTAATTTTCTGGACCATCGTCTGTTGTATCTTTTTACAATCATTAACAACTTTCAGATACAATCAGAAAATTTGAGGGATACCCTGAAGCGTTGTTATAAGAAATAAAGGTGTTTTTATCAAACTATCTTCACCTTATAGTCTACATATGTAAAAAATAAACTTCCAAGTAAATAATAATGAGTAATCCATAGTTTTATTAAATAAATATTAGTATATGCACCGGCCAAATATTGTAAAAAACCACTTCTGTTGTGTAAAAACTGTACCAAATACATATACATGTTGTTTTACCTGTTTTTTTCATATAGTTTTTAATATTATTTTTCTTCAATCTGTTATGTCTAATTTGAAGGAGAATAAAGTTTGTTCGTCGATTTCATTCATTATTTATTGTTTTATAAAAACCTTTTGGAATAGAAACTATTTAAAAAGAGTCAAAATACGACATAACAAAATGAAAGACTTGGATTAATGTCAAATATCAAATACATAAGGAATAAAAGTTTAGGGTCCGCTATATTCGATCTTATCAGATGTATCTGTAAATTCCATATCAGTATTTAAGGCTTGTTTTACTTTTTCAGGATGTTTCTTTAAAATTACTTTATTCTATTCAATTTTCTTATGGTAAAGTTTCACTTGATACGTTATTTTGGTTTCGTTTCATTTATTCCAAAATGTAGGGAATTTTCTAAAACAATAGTCTTTGACCGGCAGTGAATATTATAATACCACTTCCAATATTATAGTCATGCGAAAATGGCTTTTTTTTATTTTGACCTATACAATTGACAATGCACAAGACAACTGAGAAAATATTTAACATTATATTGCTCAATGTGTATGAAACTCGTAATGTACATAAAGCAAAAAAAAAAAGTGTAGATTATATTTTAAATAAGTCAGCATCATCATATCATAACTGGTGGTCTTAAACTTTTGACTGGGAGTATATAAAGCCATTCGAAATGCCATCAAGAAATTCCACATAATATCTAACATATTTAACTCACAGATACATTTTATTCCTGGTGTATTATTCAAATTTATTTTCTTTAATGCTCATGCTTCCATAAAGTTATGGGTGGCCTTCATCGCGATACAGGTAAAAGCGCGCGACAGGTCAAGCAGTAACATCTCATTAACAAGAATAAATATTGTTAACTAAGCAACTTATATACAAAACAATTAGCATTTTAACACAGTAGCGAAAGGTTCAAGGCAACAATACCTTTCAGGAAAACACGTCCAGGACATTGTTTATGGCACAAGAATGTAAGATTTATGTATGCGGAATTAAAACAGCGCAAAGTAAACAAACAAATAGGTACACGCGCAAAATAAATGTATATAAAGACACATTTATACAACTATTTTTGAATAAAATTATCATTTACAAATCCTAGGTTTTTATGTTAAGGTTCAACTCATGCCTAATTAAGTACTCGATATGATATGAGTACCCTAAATATTAGATTAACAAAATAATCCAAAAGAGAAAAATAAGATTTGTGAGGCAACAAGTTCCCCTATACCTCGAAGAGATTTTTAAAAATATTGGATAGAATAAAAGAAAAATATTTCATTTTATGTTTTAATAAAAACAACTAATCGATAATTGGACAGTCGAAACAAGCTTGACGTATTTATTATTTCGTAACCTTCAACTAGACTACTCCACTATGAATAATAGAAAACAAGAAATATATTCCTTCATTTATTTTTTTTAAATCACCACTACCTGGAAAATTTGGAAGCATGTAGCTAGGAACTTTTTGATGGGGTTTGAAAATTTCATAGGATATAAGGAAATCGACAGATGGAGATATAAAGATAAACTGAATCTAAATTTGTAAGTTGGAAAGTCATTTACCCGGAAAAATTTCCAACAAGTAAACCAAGAATATTATATAATAATAATAATATAATATAGAATATTCTAAAGAGAAACCGTGAATGTTATTAAGGAAAACACGAATGCTAATTTCGGAGAATAATTTTTTTTTAATGTTGCATCCGTTTTAGTATCTTGTTGGAAGAGTGTAAACTTTCAATCAAAAGGAGTTAGGTTAAGAAATCAGTTGAAAAAATATGGTGCTGTGCGCCCTACTTTAAGATTAGTCCTGTATGTTGTGAAAAAAGTGTGTTCTTCAGGAATGCACATTTAAAAAATATCATTGTCATTCATAATGACAATAGATTTCAGATATAGATAAGTAAAATTAAAGACTAACTATAGACATAACAACCATGGAAATAGGTAAACATTTTCTCCTTTAATTAATTATCAAATTCTTGCATTTTGTATTTTTGTTATTTTTTTCTTACTTCTAACGATGAAAGATGGTTAGTATTTACAAATAAATATAAAAAGAACTTCAAAATTCGGCATTTAAGCTGTAAATAAAAGAAATAAATGTTTGTACTTAATTTCTTTAAAAATTACTTCTTGCCCCAAAAAAAATTAAAAAAACAAATACATTGGGCGTCCATGCAGTATTACTTTATTTCATGGTAAATTTTAAAAAATCAATGATTCCAGTGAATAATGAGTTGGGACATTGTTGAAATCATTCTTTAATATTTACTGGAACATACAACGCGTTAGCAAAACATACAGAGATTACTACAAACACTTTAATAAATTAAAAATTGTGTACATACTGTGTATGAAATAGACACTCCAGTAAATGTCCAGCGGGAAGAGAATAAACTGAACGCTACCTAAATAGTCCAGATATCGACGAGTCTAATAATAGTATATCGAAAAATAATTTTCTGGTTCCACATCCCCTTCACAGCGTATGATCTTTATTGGGTATTGTAAATATTACGGAGGCAAATTGTGCAAATAACTGGCAGTAATAAATTCGAACAGAATTATGCTACTGAGTGGTTCTCACATATATAATAATAATATAATATTTTATATTTATTCTTATATTTTTAGAGCCTTATTATATAACACAAAAATTTGAAAATAAAAATGAACTTATAGAATATCATAAAATATAACTAAAATAATAAATTGGAAAAAAAAAATAACAATATTTAACAGAATATGCAACAATACCATGTATCATCGCATACATTATTGAGTGACGAACTTCTAATAATGTAATTGAAAAAGGCTTAAACACAAATGAACGAAAACTAATTAACAAAAAGGAATGATTACTGTTCATATGCATATTTACAAGTTGAAAATCGAAACAAGAAACAAAGAAAATAGAAAACATCAAATGTAGAAAAATAATTTTAAAATAAAAAAATTAATAAGAAGACAAAATAAAAATTAAATAAATGCACAAACGAATCATAAATCATAAGGTATATTCTAATAATGAATATATAAATATTTGCAGATCCTATATAGATATGGAAAACATTTAATAATGTTTATGTTAAATTGCATTTATCTTTCTATCAATTTACAGTTTTGTTTGAAGCTTTAAAGTGTTTTTTTTTTTCGGGAAATGGATGAACAGTAGGTGATTAAAGATACGGAATTTGAAAGTTATGAGGTTATTAGAGCAAGGAATGAAGGAGGGAGTAGAATTCCATAGGGAAGATGTACAGATAATGAAAAATCTGCCATAGTCTGCGGTATGATAGGCAGTTACTTATAAGTTAGAAGGCCGTGATCGGGTATTGCGAGGGTGTACTAAGGATTTAAATTTAAGAAGCTCAGAGACGTACGATGGACGGCGGGATAGGATAAATTGGTTGAAGAAGGATACGAGGAAATATTTACGATGGAAGGAGGAGTAAAGCCACTTCAACTCTTCATAAAATCAGATGACAGAGGCGTTCCTGGGGACCCCGAAGATGAAACGTACAAAGCAATCAATCAACCGTTTTAATTTTGTTTCGAGACTCCAAGAGACACACTGAAATAAAATACATGTTGTAAGCAAAATGATTAGTGAGTATGTCAACAGCCGAGTTAAAAACGAAAAGTTGTACGAAATTGATATTTCACATAAATTGTAAATATATGACGGATGTTACAGTAACTTTTTCGCTTTAAGTGACCTACCTGTGTCACATTACAACATCTATTTTACACTTTTTAACATTTTCTCGTAAAGAGCTGAGACGATTATGATTTAAAAGGATATAATTATATCATTGCACAATCAAATGATCTTTAGTATCAGTTTTAGTTTAATCAGTTTGACTGGTAATAAATTCTGAATTTTAAATATTCCTTTCTCTAAAATACGTTTAATTTAGAATATTTGGGATAATAAATAATTTATCATTGTTAGTAACAGTAAAGAATAGATAAATATAATTAATGAAAGAATTTTATAATTATCTAAATTTTACGGGTAGAAAATATTTTTTTTGAAATGAGAATAGAAATATAGACATATTATCTACCGTTGGAAAGCCAAAGATTTTGGAAAGAATTGTGTGTAACATATGAATTCGTATAAGGCAAGCATTTTTTGAGTTTTGAGTTTGATGTTAAACTCATGTTGGCGCTTGCTCATTAGGGTGTTTTGTTTAACAAGTCGGATAAATCCTTTCTTGTTACTAGATTGATTAAGTAGTTTTTTTATTTAACTTAATCTAAATATATCTGAGTATTGCAGTTGACAGGATGAGTAACTCTATAAAATCGTTTCAAGTATTTTCAACATTGATTCCACAACAATTCAACATTAAATAAATACTTCAGAGCAGGATGTAAATCTTATTAAACTATAATATTTTTGTAACAAGAAATACTATTAAAAGTACTTTTCTAAAATCTTGAAAATTAACATTAACACGAATAAGTATTGCAACTGTGAATAATTTATAAATATTTGTTCTGAAACGAGCAAGGATTAATTTAAAATCAAAGAAGGTTGGTAAGTGAAGGTTTTGTGATGCGCGCACCACATTACAAATATTTTTTTGGGATGCGGCTAACGCACTAAAGTTTTTTCTTTTATCCTAGAACACATTACAATTGAAATAAACAGAAAAAGTATTGAGTAAACATTAAAGGCATAGGAGGAACAACCAGTTTCCAACTACACTATTTTATTCACACGGCTGCTCCAACTTCTCACATATTCTCCAGAATAAGTAAATTATCGAAGCACGTGTTTCCCTGGGACTACCTCTCTACCATATACCGGAGTTTATGCTCGCCCTATCTCGGCGGGGGTGTTCCTCTACTGTCCAGATATATCTCGAAATTATTCCAGACATCTTCATCCATGGACCACCTCGGGCTCGAAACAGTAGGGGAGGTGGTGGGAAAGATTGTCGTATAGTATATTTACCTTTAGAACGAAACGATTTCAGTGTTCAAAATAGATACAGAGTTTATAAATTATTAATAACAAGGAATATAAATGTCTAATAGGAATTACTTTTTGGAATATGAAGTATTTTCGTCACTTGCAGATAAATTTTACAAAATCTCATACATATTTTCGCCTTTTTTTCCCCGTAAAAACTAATTTACATATCATTAACGACATGAATCAAATGTAATTTCCTTCAAATAATCATATTCATAATTTACCGATAAATGTATTCTTTTTCAGTAATTCGCAAAAGACGTATTCTTTTTTAAATTACTTTTCTACTTATTTATTTACTATATACAAATTTAAAAGTCTTTATGAATGGAATATAGTAAATATATAAATATAGCAAATAGTAAAATTATACTACTTTAAAATAGTATAATTTTACTATTTGAGTTTTTTTTTACAGCACCCGGACCATATTCCATTCATCTACACACACAGTCAATCAATAATCTTCCATTAAAAGTCTTTAAGTAGAAAACTTTAGGCAAGATTATTTAGAATTATTTAGGCTGTTATCATACTAAATTAAAAAACACGTTTTTCAATCGCAGCTTATATTGCACACAGGGCTTCCAATTTACTGCACAAGTGTAAGCATAAGACCTACAACAGAAGAACTAAATCGCACTATTGGGAGGGAGCTTTAGAGGATAACTATAAAGCCAGCCTAAAAAACATGTCAAGGATTGTGGTAAAATTTTAGAACCACAAAAGCCACATCTCTAATATCAACTAAATTAATATACACAATTTCAAATCTGTAATTAAATTTGGAAGGACTGTAGAGGTGTTTAAAACCTTAAATCATTCCTCTGTACAGGGCAAAGGTTTGACTAAAATTCACCTCTTCTTCTATGGTATTGCCAGGATGAAAACAATTGTAAGCATTGAAGATCAGATCATTTGATCCAAAAGAGGCCGCTGAGATGCCCAAATTTAGGGGATATGTATAAACATACATATAGGGGACATAAAAATGCACTCCACTTTTATCCGATGAACATCACTGTTGTGTAGAAGTTATTATTTTTGAAAAAATACATCAATAAACTCAAAACTATAACAAACACACTTCTATTATGTTTTAGAGAAAATATCATCCTTCTCAAGGATTAAAAAAATATATGAACAGAACCAAATCAGTAATTATTTTTTTGAAACGTCGTGGAATCCTTATGTAATATCCCTAACATAAATTAGCCACAGAAAGGAATAAATAGAATCTTTTCCAACCTTAACGTTATAAATCATGTTATGTAACAATGAATTCAAAAGGCAAGGTCTTTTCACTGATATACGAGTCGACCTCTGCTTATGTGTTTCAGTTTTTAATTTATTTTTCGAAATTAGCATATACGAAATGATTAAATGTAAAAAATAGTTGGCAAAGAACATAAATATCAGTATCGATGATATTTTTTTTTTTAATTCACAGTCGGAATACCTTTTCAAAAATTAAATTGTACATGTTAAACAGGAAATGAAAAACACATTAGCTTTGAAATATATAAATGAAATATCCTTTTTATTTTTTATTCCATATATTTTGTCGTATATATTCGATATGTTATGTAAGATTAAAGAGGAAGAAAAATAAAAATTTAACTATTCATATTAATTAATTACTTTTTTTTTATACGAGAATCTTCACTATAAAGAATAATAATAAATTAAATGTTGAGACAAAAATAAAAATATACCTAAATATAATTTTTAAAAAGTGGAATATTGAGTGAGCAGGACGTTTTTTTAATTTTCAGGACATACAAAAGAAAACAAAACTTTCCTACACAGAAGTCAAAACGATCACTGAAAATCTTAATAATGCAAAGAGTTATGAAACATATTCAGGAAATAATTATGTAGCATATGCATAACAGCTCTATACGTTGAACAATTAATAAACTAATGCATTTCGCAAGTAATAACAATTAAATTGAAAAATCCTAATTTAGCGTTTACCAGACTAAGCAATACAGATCTCATTTAAAACTAAATCAAGAGAGGTGATGAAGAAATATAGTTAAAGAGCTGATGATGTTTTCATAGTAGTTTTCTGAAGATGAATTAAAATAGCGTAACTCATAATTAATTTTTAACTTACAAGGAGAGGATCCCTCGTTTGTAACTTAGACCTTGACATAAACTTTTAGGATAAATTTAGTGCCTGAAATATTGGACAACTGAAAATACTAGGATCAACGCGACCAATGAGTACAGGAAAAAATCGGAAACTAGGTTTTGTAAAGCTAATTTTAATTTTATATCTCTGGTTCAGATCAAGATAGAAAAAATAGTTAGTAAGTAAACTGTAATTTAGTAATTTCAGTAAGGAAACCAAAGTATGATATAAAAATATAAATGGTTCAATAATTCAAAAAAATATATAGCAAATATTGAAACTTAAGTGAACTTCAACTGGACCGTAAAACTAAATGTAACATTTCAAGTAATGATGACCCAGAAGCTTGTTTACCACACAGTCTATTTATAACAGGAGATAATTTAATTTTAGCTTCAGTAAAATAACCTATAAAACGAAGTTACATTGTTAAAAACAGACCTGCTTAACAAAATCAAATAGAAATAGAATATTTAATAAGTAATTTCATAGTTGGCTGGTGAAAATAAATAATATTTCATATAAATTATATATTATAATGATTACCTCTGACATAACAATTATAAATTTCTTTAGATTTTTTTATTATATAAACCTATACTTAAGAGAAGAACATTTTCATTTTAGATAGTAAGCCCTTATATCATAATTCATTGCTATCGATTTAACACTTTGCATCTAATCGAATCGACTTCTGCAAACTCCAAACGACATCGATTGGTCCAGAATAGCACAAAAAAAAAAAAAGGAAACAACTCTTCAGTACTTATCTTACATTCCCAAAATAATTCAGTATCTTGTTTCCATTTGTAGTATAACGAGTTAAACATACAAGAGTTTTATTTTACTACATATATATTTTTATAAATATATATTTTTTGGAAATTATTAATTATATGATCATTAACGTCATAAGAAGTCTTCCTATATGTCTTCCCCCACCCCTACATAAAGGCACCTGCAGTGGGCTATCTTTGGTTCAAAGAGCTGTAATTTGGTATCCAGGTTGAAATGAAAATAATCTTAAAGCAATACCTTAAAAGTGAGGAGTAAAGTTTAGTTGTGATTCAAATTATGATCCAGTTATGAGAATGCCCAACTACTAAACTGTAGCTCAACTGTTACACGTGTATAACTCTACTATCTCAATATTAAGTGGACTAAATTTACTCTTGCCTTACTCTTGATGTTATCCGTCACTAAATATACTTGAAGCCTTCTATATCAGAAGTGTTTTTCATTAAGACATTTCAATAGAAATGTTTTAATTATTTGAATCAAAATAATTAAGACGATTGAGACAAACTGAAAAGCATTTAGTTATTTAAACAAAAAATCAGTAATTACTTTCAAAGCATTCAAATTATAGATATGAAACATAAAGTTTAGAATCTACTATAAGTAAGAATTAATAATTGTTCCGTTAATTAGACTAATTAACAAAATATCGTATTAATATGTTACAATAAGTTAAAAATCACAGATTTTTATATAAGATATCTTCCAATTTTCAAACGAAAATATTTTGAATTAAAAAAATTTAAACAAGTGAGAACCTTTCAAATTATTTTCTAAATAAATTTGGAGTATATACAACAACTACTTAAAATCATTAGTTCATTAGACATTTATATGTAACACACATTAAAAAGGAAAATTAAACATTTAAGATACTTTTCTTGATTTTTTATTAGTAAAATCATTCATGTTTGTTGTACGTGTTCTCCATTTAGTCTTCCAATACAAGAAGTAATGGGTGTGTATGAGGTAGCAAAACTAAGTACTATAAGTTTATATACGAAAGTAATCTACTGTGAGAATGTAATACTGCGTAAATATTTCATATTTCATACGATGAGTGCATTATGCCTCACCTATAATTGGTTTTAATGGTGATGAATTCCATACGATTCCTCGTATAGAAGGTCAATAAATAAATGTCTGAACCTCAATATAACGATTTTTTAGCCATACAAACCTCAACATGAAACTCAGAAATAAAATAATCACTATATAACAAACCTCAGTGATACAAATTCCTGGATACAACGATTCTCAATCTCGACAACGATCTCTCGATAGATAGATGCAATTAAAATTACAGTTTTATCAGGTTTTCTTAATCATCAATTAAATTTATTTGTAATTGTACTTCCAACTTCGTAATTTCAAATTACACCAATTGGAAAGTAATAGAAATTATAATTGGGACTACTTTTTTTCCTAACACAGCCTGTTCGGGAGCCCACCAAGGGTATACCTACTCAGTACGAAGTGGGTACCTTAATTAGGGGAAGGGGATGGAGGGACGGTGATCGAGATTTTAGAAAAATCATCTTGCATAAACGTTTTCGTAGAAATAATACTTCCTTACAAAGTACTGAACCCGTGACCTTTCACGGGTAGTAACGGTATACATTTTTTTTAATGAAAAAAAATCTACTAGTAATTAAATAGACCTCGATCATCTTCCTATGAAAAGTCATATTCGTCACATAACTTTTAAGGAAGATTGGACTTCATGAAGGAAATGTGAAGTTTCTCTGGCTAATTGTTTGAGTAAAACCATCAACTACAAAGGTATTTCCTAACCACATCCTCCAGCGAGAGGAAAGATGTACAGGAAGAGATAGAAGAGCTCAGGATTCCTCAAAGTGACGAGGGACTGATGATTAAAACATAACGCCAACGTCTAAATATGTCGAGTCTATAAAACTGAAAATATTCCACACATCCCAATTATATGATATTTCTATTCAGACAATCCTAAGAAAGGAATTTAGGGAACATAACAACTCTGAAGATTTTCAACGATTGTAGAAGATACGTCCTTTCACAGTATTTATATTCGCAAGCAAATTTTGAGAGTGTTGAGATTTTTATAGATGAAATTTTTTATTGCTATCCAAGCTTTCCAGATCGAAATTTTATTATTTTTTTCCGTTTTATTAATTTTTCTGCACGTGATTACTAAAAGGTTGATCTGATTTTATCATCCAGGAGTATGAAATTACTACAATTAGATCATTGTTTTAGGTTAGGACTGTCAGTAACCGATGAGAGTGGGAGTAATCAATAATAAGCCAACACAAAAAAAAGTAATAATTAAATAAATAATATTAACCTTTCTCATAGTTAACATCTTATCACTTTTTGATTCCAGAAAATTATTTCTTATATATCTAAATAAAATAAATTAACCTACACATGAAAAACTTAAATTTCAGAAGAATTGAAATTACAATATATTAAAAAAAAAAATCACTGATACTTCTTTCAGTATTCCATTCCCACTAACTTCCTTTTTTATTTATCTCAGCAGATTTTCACTTTAAACTTAAAACAATTATTATTTAAAATTTGATTTAGTTTACTTCACAGTTTATTTAGTCTTATTAAGACCATGGCCACAATTTTACTTTTGTACCAATAAAACAAGTTCACTCACACTTGTAAAATAACTTTAGTTTAAATTTAAAACGATGTAATAATTTTTGAAAATGGCCTCTACCATTGATAGTAGAGTTATAATAACATTTAAAATATAATGCGTTTTATTAATTTCTATTTGCTCTTCATAGGAGTCTTTATTATTTTAATTTTTATTTTATTATACATTGTTATATATTTAGCAATTATATATATAAATAATATCACCGAAATTATCCAAAAAGGCTCACTTTTTTATGCAGTTAATCTGGGAAAGTTATGAGGTTGCCATGAAAGATACCAGGTAAAGCAGGAGGTGAAATATTAAAGTAGCAATATTAAAGCGGACTCTCGTGCAAGAATTCTCTTTGACACTCATTTTTTCTCAAAGCGGTGGATGCCACCTGGGCCAGGAGCAGGAGACTACCTGATCTATTGTCGGTGTCAGGGAAGGTCCAAAATATTTTTACTGTTATGGTCCATATTGTATTCTTATATTTATTCGGTAGCCACCTGTCGGCTAGGATATTTACCTTCGTCTCAACTGTGTAGTTTCAAACCAGTTCTCTTCCACGAAGGGAGATATGAAAACATGAATGGCAGATTAGTTCAACTATTTAACAAACCGTCACCAGTAGGTTAGTTATGTTTTTGAATAATAGATATATAAAATTCAATATATATATATATATATATATAACCGCAAATTTTAAACATGTTAGACTTTTTTTTATTACTGAAAATTTTTATGTAGTGGTAATGGAACTTTTTTTTTGGATGACCTTTAATGAGGCGTAAACACGAAATTATTGTAGCTCTGTAACATTACCTCATAAAGAAATAATTATTTGAAATATTTATGATTTGTCTTTCCTAATTTAATTATCATTCCTAAATTTCTTCTAGTAAGTAGTTAGCTCAGTGGGTAATATCCTTAAACTTCCAAGCCCATAATTGGATAATTGTTTTCTTTACTGCATTAAAAAAGAAAATTTTTCTATTCAAAATTGTTGAGTGAGGAAATTCGTGGTTCAACCGTCTCTGTAAAAAGGGTTCCTGACCCATGGCTTAATGGATTAGGAGAAAACTGGCTAGTGCGTGAACAGGATAATATAATCCGTGGTCAATCATGAAAAAAAGACCCTTTATGTTCTGTGTAGTTTCTATTTATATATTTTTAAATCGAACCTATGCTATATAATTTTTCCTAGAAATCGGACACCTCCTATAGCCTTGCTTATACAAATAGAATTCGTTTTACTTTGGAACGATTTTTACCCTTTTTTATCTCCTTGCACTGCTGGTTATAATCTATAATTTTCAATTGTATTATTTGCGTAGATCACACATTATTTTTGTTAATTCACTAATATAAAATTGTTACCTACAATAAAATGCTGCTCTTAAGGGCTTTGACACTATGTAGCAGCGGTAGTAGATGGTTTAAAAACAATGGTTGTACCGTGATAACTTTGGACGGCAATGGAATGAGCTTAAAATCCATTCAGTACTTCGATTGTCCTGAATTTACTTCGTGTAACGAAGTAACACCAGTTACCAGTATATCCTACTAATTTTATTAATTAGATCGATACGATATATTTCATGATGACAAAACAACTCAATCATAGGATTATTTTCAATTAGCCATGTCATTATATAATAGGTGGTTATAGCCCTCGGCTTTTCTCCGAGGGGAATGATAAATTACGCAGTCAAGGGCAACTAAGAGGAAGATGTTTCAGAACCGGCGGGAGGCAAGGATGGGAGCTATAGCTTTCGAAAGTGAAATATTGACAGATTCCAGGTTTCGACACCTCAAGTCTCGGGCCACACAGGGACTTTCTACCTTAATACGGAGGAAATGAACCATGGAACAACTCTTGCTACGAAGGCACCGTTATCTTTCATCCTTGGATACGGACATCATCGTGATTAGTTCTTCTCCTCTCTGATAATTCCGATGATTAATGATTGTGATGATGATGACAAGTCGGTTCGACAGCCCTTCCTCTCGGATCGGGATCCTATTAATCAGCTTTTATTGGGAAGACCTTATGTTAACTCGTCCTTCAATGACAGATTAGTTTTTATACGGGTATGATGCTATCGATAAGAAATAAAGTATTCTTAGTTCAAACATATTGATTTATAAATAAAATTGCATCTAACAAGAATCTTGTGCGGTGCGCACATCACAAAACTTTCATACCGTTGAATTTATCGCCATTTTTGTGATTTTATAAGAAAATCTTAAGATGAAGGAAGACGTAAATTTTGTTAAAACAATTTTTATTTGCTTGTTGCAATAAAAATTCGTATTTCAAGGATTCTTTGGATGAGAATAAAAAACACCAACTTTGTACCTGCAAAGAATACAATACTTCAAAAAAAGATAATGAAGCGGTATATGTATGAATGCAGTAGGAAGAGATCGGGCAGTCGCGCCTCCCCACAGGGGGTTGCAAGAGTTCGAATTAGAAAAAAGTATAGATAACCGCTAAGGTTAGGACATATATATTCTTAAGTTACAAATTTTTAGCCTTCTATTATTATAAGCATTTATATTCTTAAAACTACCTTCAATAAAATTATATTTGACATAAATACTGTTAAAAATTAATGTCAGACATATAATAGACGATAAATAGTTTTGGCCAACATTTCAGGCCAACATGTGTTCTGTTTTTCTTCTTTACTTATTCATCAAATTCTTAAAAAAAATTGTATTTATCCATTCTTTATTACTGCTAACTGGTCAATTAGGCAATTAGTTAATTACATAAACAAAAGAAATTAATTTACATTTAAGCCCTGTTAAAGTATTTCAACGAGAAAGAGATTTAGCTGATATCAGAGATCACTTGATTACATTTGCAATCGATGAATAATCAATCTTTTTTTAAAATAAAAAATTGAGAAAAATCTATTTTAATATGTGGCACTTTTGACCAGTCAATTGTTTCGAAAAAGTTACATCGTCCCAAGCATATACCAGCCTTAATGCATGCTCAGACTACTTAGCAAAATTGTTCATTTCCACACATGGGAACTCAAAAGTGTATTTCGGTTGAAAAATCGAATAAGAAATTTTGCATGATTTCAATACATCTCTTTTTTATATGTTCCTTAAGAAATAAAAAACATGGAACCTTATACGGTAAAATGTGAACAATTTCAATGACTACCCACTTTAAGTTGAACTTAACATGTATTTCGCTGTATACCTTGGTCTTCAAAAAATATCAGTAAAAGAATACAAACCAATCGGAAATACGTTCCCGCTTTTAAATTAACGCTTTCATTTTCGCGACTGATTTAAGTTCCATTGATTCGGACCGGATATAGAACTGAGAGGAGTTCCGGACTCTTTTGAACCGACTTCCGGTCATCCGACCTTGTACAGTCGATTTTAGGAAGTTGTAGATCTGATGGAGGTCTCAATGGGATACTGCAGCTGAACCGACACGGAAACTACAACTATACCCAAAGTAATGGCAATCAGTAGTAAAAGAAAAATTTAATTAAACAAAATACACCAAAAGATTTTTTAAAATTTATTTAATGTGATTTACATCTGTACAAGTAATCAATACAATAAGTAAATATGTTGTATGTTTCATTTACATTTGAAAATCTTGGGAAGGAACCACCCATTGGTGGTACTTCAAGCATTAATTTAAATTAGAAGGTCCCGTGGCCATCTTCTTTTCAGACGTCTCGAAGGGTTATCAGGGATTGTTAAGGATGAAAGATTAAGAATTAATGGGTTAGGATGGGTAAGAAGTTTGGAATGAAAAGAGAAAATATTATTTTTTCAAAATATTCGTTCTTATCAAATAAATTCATACATCCCACTCTATTTCTATTTAATGAGTTCGTTTTCATGATTTATTTTATTCAATACTACGCAAGGGTCATTGTTTAACCATTAGCGAAACAATTCCTCGGATTCCTGAACTGGATCAAGCTGATTTAAATCGTAATTTGATACACTAGAATTTCTTTAGACAAAAAACTATTTGGAATTGCCACAGGCCATGATTTAACAAATGCTTTCAGCGTATATCCAATGAAAAACTGAATACAGAAATTAGGCAGGATACAAAGGAGAAAAGAGCGTATTGTTGGTTTTTTATTTATTTACTTTTTTCACTCTGAACTTTCCTAATTTTTAAAAATTAAAAATAAAACAAGATATTATATATTAATTAAAACTTGAATTTTTTCCATTTTCATGAAACTGAGATAAAAAAAAAAATTTCTGCTTTGCCTGGTAGAGAGAACGGGATGACTGAAATAGGCATACATATGAGATAAAATAATAGTCGTTCAAATGTAAATTCAAAGGCATGCATCGAAGGAGTTGAATGAAACAACAAATGCCAGGTCTGACATTGAGGATTTGAGTTTCATTGGAATTCAGTCAGGGGATATTCTTGAGCTGGTTCTGTTGAAGTTATTGGTATTGAACCCCCTGGTTCTATAAGATTTGTATTATTATTACTTGAAACTGAACAATCCGTTCCCGATCAACTTACTTAGAAAGAGATTCCAAGCGTAACAGAAAGAAATATAAAACTACGTATTAATGGTTCATAAGTGCATGCAAGAGCTGAAGCAACATGAAAGGTGATATACAAATAAATTCTTCCGACAATTAAGTACGCCTTGCAACTAACGTTAAAAAATAAGAATAAAACACAGTGATATCGATTAACTGGTGATGACTAAAGTACATTGTTATTTCTAATTAATTTTACTCTATTTTCCAGGTACAAAGAAGATATTGTAAATTTATTTATATCTCATTCACGAAATAGAAAAAATAATTCAGCAAATAATTTATCAACGAAATCGGCTATTTCGGAACCCACTTTGCCATATACTCAGATACTGTCAATGATAAAGAAAGGTAACGTAGTTTTAGTAAGATATCATGCTTGCTCTAATATATTTTAACATGAAAACAGGTAGAGGTACAAAAAATTTTAAAGCTTGAAACTGAAATGTTTGTATCAAGTCACTATGTCACCTACAGCAAATTTACCTGTTCTATATATTTGGATACAGTTGTAAATAACATTAAATAAATAATAAAATAAAGTATGAATACATAATGTAGATATGCGACGTTCGATAAATTTTGTAAGTAGTGGTGGAGAACAGTGTCAAAAACATTGGCAGTTAACGGATAGATAGAGTACAAATTAAAGCCAATAAATGCCACTAGTAATACGTTTTACTGGAAGATATACATAGATAAAATATATATAGGTATCAATTAAATAAATTATTTTTATGATAAATGCTACCAACGAGACCAAACAAATGGTAAGCAGCTCAAACAATACTCCTCACTCGAACAAACTTTTTTTTTGCAACGTAATTAAAAATACGAACATCATAACACAATTTCTAAAAGCTGACATCTCTCTATTTGGCCACATAAAGCCAACCACTGGATATATACTTCAAAATAATATCTTCAACAAGGCAACCTATATAAAACTTTATATCAATTGGGAAGTGAACCATATATATTTTTCTGGTTATTAAATCAGAAACTGAATCATCACCTCAACGGGCCCAGTGAGAAGTTTTCCTCAACTCTAATAAACCCCGAGAGGAGAAAGTTGATATTGAAAATCCGGTAATATTAAGTTGGGCGGAACCTTCCCTAATATCGGCAAGGGATGGTTTATGGCTAGATATATGGCCGACATCCTCTATACTGATTATCAACTGATAAATATTGAATGGGGTCCGGAGAAGCCATAAATATTCCTCAATCCTGATCTATGGACTAGGAGGGAAGCTTTTTACCATGGTGGCTGCTCTGCGAGGATGGGCCCTATGGTTGACGAAAACTTCTTCAGAATAAGAACCTTTGAGGCACAAGTGCAGTATAGCACCGAAGGCTCTTGTAGCTGAGGAAAAGAAGGCATCGCCTTAGCAACCTCGTAACTGTAGCGGCACCGATTATATTCTGGCCTGGATGGGTTGACTTTTAATTCGTAGCGGTCCAATAGATTGAAAGTTCTCTTTAGTTAGAACAGAATTATTGCCTCTAGGATACTCCTTCTCCTAATATGTCAGAAACGATCAGGTAGAGGAACAAAAAGAAAAAAAAGGAAGTACGTACTTTTCAAACCAATGTTTCCAGACAGGTGTGTAATCTAGTTCACTCAGACCGTAAAGATAATCGTCTATTTACTAGAAGAAGTAACGGCCTGTCCTATAAACTCAAGATTATTATAGTTAAAGTACTCATTACTGCTAATAGTAAGTGTTTAAGTTCGTACTCCCCTCATTTGAATTAGTGTCAAGAAAAGGGTCATAAACTATCTTAATTGGTCCACAGCCATTTAGCCAAAAAGCGTACAGTGTCTGTAATGGGAATAAGTTCAAAGGAATATTTCGCTGTTTTGCTTAGTGGCACGTCTGACATTTAAAAAAAAAATATTATACCTCTTCTTCATTGATCAAACTGTAGAGAGTTTGTGAAAACCCTACAAGCTTTAGGATAGTCATTATGAGGACTCCAGTAGGGAAAGTAACCCCGACATACGGATTACGTACAATTCTGAATCAAATCAAACTTATTTTTGTCATATGTGCCACTATTCAAGCAATGCAGTTTATTTTAAAATTAATTGATACATCGTATATGTTTAGTAATTAAAAATATCTTACCAGGATGGCCTGAAAGACCCTCGAGGGGGATAATTTAGAAATAAACATTAAAAGAGAAGCTAAGTATTGGAAAATGTGTAGAAGGAATGGTAGATGATAAGTCCATAATAGCAATATTCGGAAAGTAAAATAAATAACATAATAACATATACTACTGTAACTTCATGTAGTATCTTAAATTCAGCACTTGACAAGAAAGTGTCTAATGTTTCATAGTCAACGTGTATTTTACAGCAAATTAATTTAGTAAATACAAGCCCTTAAGTTTATTCTCTAATCAAAAGAAGGGTCAGTTACCAACATTAGAGATGCTAGGCGTCCCTAAGATGTACTGATATCTGATTAAATCAAATATCATTCACAATACTTGAACCTGGGCCCAAAAATTGGAAGTCGAGTGAGTGACACACTCCGGAACTATCTTACTCTTTTAAACTGCCTGGGTTAGTATAATGGACTGGTTTAGAAGACATTATTAAGTATAATTCATGGTTTTAAAATTACAAGAAGCTAAAATACATGAAAGATTAGAATCTAACATGGAATAACGTTGGCTTACTTTTAGTCTTCCTCTTCCCTACCACCCAAAAGCAAAAAAGAAACACTGTCTCGGCTTGAGCCCTCAAGCAAAGCTATGTCTACGCCCACGGCTATAAAGCTAATTTAAATTAAGATTATTTCAAATGCATGCCGCGGTGTCATTGTTCTAATTTACGTTTAACATCAATTAATCATAGGTAATTTGAATATTCTAAACGATCCTAACTTAGTATGGGACAATCGCAAATTCCCTGAGATGCATCTTTATGTATTAATCAGCTTATGATCGTTATGAGCCTCATCCAAGTATGAAAAGACAGGAAACTACGCTTCAATTCTGACTGTCACATAATTTTCAAGACAAACGGCCTAAACTTCTAAAGTTACAAAAGACCCAGCCTGATTTTATTCTAGACATGACTGTAATAAGGCCTGTTTGGACCAAGGGAGTTGCGCTTTGGGGCTACACTAAACCCATCGAATTCCTCTCGCATCAAATCCTTACAATCCAAAAGCCTTCACACTTTATCACAAATGATCTCAATGCTTCCGATTTGGCTAAAACCATACATCAATCCTTCTATGATGAACCCTTTAACTAATCAAACCACTTGTTTCTTACGCTGCTTCTTTTTCGAAACCTGATAATCCTCAAGGCGTCCGAATAGAAGATGGCCTCGAGACCTTGTAATGTAAAAATGTTATTTTATATTATAAGTAGTTTCTTCACAAATCTTTCATGTTACCAGAGTACAAGGTCTTAATTCTACCCCAGAAATGTTATTAGGGTTCTGTCAATGTTTCCCAACAGTTATGTTTTACTTTTAATATCATATTTACCAAATGTAGTTTTTTATTGATACAGTAGTAAATTTAAATATATAAAAAAAATATTATATAGTAAACATTATAAAAAATAAAAATAATTATTGAGCAGTAAATCGTTTCTTAACTTCAAAAAAATACTAATAATTAATGCAATAATGGCAGTCCTGCCTCTTATGAGAGTGAGGTATCCAAGAATATAGTTATCTTATACAAATTATTAATTGATTAGCATTTTAGAAGATTCTATCGGATGTAAGAGAAAAATATTATTGCTTTACAATTATCAAATCTAACTCTCAACGTAATTATAAATTTTACAATAAAATTTCAGCAAAAGAATACGCTATAAAATTTCTGAAATGTCTATAAAGTACAATTCTGTTTAGCGGTCACCACTCTAAATAGATGTACTAAGTGCCACAAAAACAACATGGTAAAAAAAAGAAAAAAAAATTGTGAGACTCACTTGCTGCATTGGAAATGTAATGTCTTAGGTAGAATTTGTCGACAAATTTATTAGAAATGGGATTTTCAGGTTTAGGAAATTGAATTTGCTTGAGGCAAATCTCTCTCAAACCAGTGAATACCTGATGATGATATGAATATATGTATTTTAAGTGATGAATTAAAAATGTTTTTTGGACTAAAACATAAGCTATGCTAATTAATAGTGAACAAGAAAAATAAAGATAAAAAAAAGCAGTGGTTACCTGATGATATTTTTACATTGATTTAAAAATATCTTTTTTTTTTATATCATGGAACATATTATACTGTTTAAAAAAAAAAAAAAATAAACAATCACAATATGCTCAACCACGACAAGATATTTACGGATATTGGACGAAGTCATCAAGGGAAAGCGTTACACATTTTCGTCTGATCTAAGCCAATTTGCTCAACAATGCCAGAAGAAGTTTTACTTAAAAATAAAATTAATTCCTACTACTTTTAAAAAGTTAAAGATCGTCTGGAGAAATAAAATAAGTTGAGGCATTTAAACATTTTTTTTTTTAAATTATTTTGTTTTTGTCTAATAAATTTAACTTCATCATAAATTAATTAAATTAATCTGTATTGTAAAAATTACTGCAATGCATGAACGGTCAGGGGTACAGTACTTTGTTAAGGACGTAATGTACACCAATGGTTGTACAAGGAGGTGATTTAGGCAGAATCACACTCCAAGCATTTTTTACCCAATTAAGGGTTCCCAAATCATAAGGCTGGGAGAACCTCCCGAACCCACAGAGCTGGATGAGCTAAGTGAAACAGAAAATAATTATCTGCCACATCTGGATTCGAGCCCAAGCACTTGGAGTGCCATACCACTGAGCTCCCCAATCCTTCCATCATATACTAATATTCATATTATATATTAAGTTTTCACTTCCATTTTAATTTTAATCTAACATATTTGTTAAACTATCTGCAACGATCGTTTTTCTTTTATGTACTACTGTTTAACCATATCTCTCTATTAAACGGCGATATCTCGGTATCGAGTAGAACGAATAAACGGTAGCCTAATGCTAAATCCTATAAAGGTACATGAAAAAAAAATTCGATTGAAAAAAGAATGATCAATCGTCAAGACTAATTGCTCCTTTAGAAAATGAACAAAGGCAGTAGGTCTTATTGATTATGATGTCATCAATAACTTCAATAATTATTAAATCAATTCATTGGATGAATTTCTAAGCTGATGAATGCGTAATTTAATAAATTCTGAGCATTAATTCATTGTACCCGCACAACCGTTAAATTATGGGAACGTTATAATGGTATATGGATGTTATTTATTGTGTCCAATGGACCTCTATGATATATAGTTTTATTGGATGCGGAAACTATAAAAATACTTCCACTGAAATTATTAGATATGTAATATGAGGTATACTGCCGGTTTTGTCAATAAATTCCACCACACTAGACGAAGATTTTATTTGTTTAATATATCCTTCCAATTATGTACTATATTGTATCATCTTATGTAATTTTGTTGAATTATAGTTTTATTTTTAAAACAAAGTCATTTATCAAAATCGGATTTGTTCAAAACATTTGGTTGATATTTTTTAATATTATATTACACTGAAACAATGATTAGATGTTTCAATTTTGCAAACAAACGACAAACTAAATATCTCGAAAATTCCGGATGATATAAATTTATCTATTATCATTTCGATAATTGTTCAAAATAAGTGGCCTATGAATTTTGTAGAATAACTATAAAAATATATATGGAGAGTATAAATTCAGTTGATTTTTTCGATTATAAAGGAAAAAAACAGTGATGCGGCGAGAGGGATGCGCTGGGATCTTTTGAGCTCTGCTTTACCCCACACATGGGGATAGAGTGGGCTCAGGGATCCTCAGGTCGATTGTGTAAACATTTTATATAAGAGTATAAATGTGACTAGAGATTAGATTATTTTATTTATTTTTTCACACACATAGTTTGATTATGTTATTTTCTTTATCCTTCTGTTTGAATATATTTTAAGAGAGATTTTATTTATTTCTATGTACTTTTTTTTTTATTTATTTCATTTATTTTCATTCTTATTTTATTTTAATCTGAATGAGATCATTCATCAGTATTACCTACTACCCACAATAGTGTGGCAGATTGTAATATCTATCAATTAAATAAAGTTTTTTTTAACAAAAAAAAGAGAGGAATAAACATTATTCCAAAAAGGTAAAATGTTTAAATAAAATAATTTGAAGTTAAAGTTAATTTAAAATTAACTCTAAAAACACTCTTTATTATTTCTTTAAATGTCCAACGTTCGCGCCAATTCGGACATCCTCAAGAACAATATTAAATATATACCACCCAATGAACAATTTAAAAAATGTTTGCAGGCTATTCTGCCCAGGTTCTTAATTTCGGTCAAATTACCCTATTTTGCCACTTTCCTATAAAATTTTAATTACAAATAAACTTAACACTATTATCACTTTCTTATCAAAATGTTAATTCGAAAAATTAAAATGTAAGAAAGGGATGTTTTCTGTATTTTCGTTAAGACTCCTACAAACAAGAATAATCGAACATAAGATATGAATTTAAAGTTATATTAAATTTGAGAAAATCATTTCAGTTGAGACATTTCTGTAACCCAAAAGTTAAAAAATTACTAATTTTTTTTTAAATTAACTAATAAACACATTATTGCTATTGATTTTATTATCATATTAAAATAATTCATGTTAGATTTTCATTAATTTAGTCCTTAGTTGTCTACAGACCATTAAGCTAGGACTTAAGGCAAACACTTTTCAGTTAACACACATCACAAAGAATAATTACTAAAGTAGTTATAACAATAAATTACAGTAATTTGTGAATTTACCTCTCGCAGCCTTAGGCTCGGCTCTCGCGGACCATAGCTAAGGAAACACTAGTCCACATAATGTAACATCAGTCTAGTTTTAAAAAATATTTCTTTTTAATTACCGGTCTTGTGAAGAAGCTTTGTAAAATAATAATCGAGAATTTGAATAACAATTTTTGACCAATCATGCTTCATCTAGCTCCGGGATGTGGAAGAATTATGGAGGAAAACATAATTCCACAAGACCACATAGAGTCATACTGTCTGGAACAGCCTGGACACCTAGCGGATCCAAATCGATCCTCGGATATAGAAAGTGGTCCAGATATAAACAGTGGCTGAATTAAGAGACCTGCCAAGACAGGGTTATTAATACCTCAGGAAGCCGGTGAACGATGGACTGAGCTGTATTCTCACCCGCTCTGTCTGGTATTTAATTAGTATGGATATATTTTGGACTGGGGTGGCATTTTGGAACAGAGGCTATTTCCAAACTGACGGCAATATCACATCAAGTAAGCTGGGTTCATGACTATTGGGAATTGGGTTTCCGGATGCAATACAAACCTCTGCTTCTTTAGGAAAATGTTGGGTCAATTTCATTTACGGAGAAAAAGAATAATACATAATTAATAGAAAAATTGTGAAGCAGTCTACATAAATTTTTCAAATATTAAATTATATTTATTATAAAAAAATATATATACGTATATATATTATAAAAACTTTTTTTTTTAATATTTTCAATAAAATTCATCTATAAATGAAATTACTATTTTACTATTACTATTACTATAAAAAGAAAAAATAAATCTATTGATTACATATAAATCAATATTTACATTTGTTAAAATATAACTTCGAGTTTGCATTCTGAAAACTTTTTTTTTTTAAATCTTTATCGAAATTTACAACTGTATATTATATAATACATTCAGTAAATTTCATCTTAGTTAAAATGGAGTGTTACAGGCGTGCAGAGAAACTACCAATTGGTAGCAGTCTACTGAAAACATTAAGACGGAAAGTATTAAATATTTCTAAAAAAAAAAAACCCTAGCATCAGGGAATCAAATTGAACCCCTGTTTCCCTCGTGATAGGTGGGTATGATTATCACTATAATACTGAGGACAACAAAAACAGTCTATTATTACTAATTAGTATTATTAGACTTTAGTTCTTAATTTTAGCCACTTAAAAGGGGGGTTGGAGCAAGCATAGTGGACGGAAGCCGATAGCTATTACCTAATTAAAGAAGAAATAGTACTGGTGTAGGTTACCCACAAATGTAAGACAATGTGAATAAATGAATAAACGGCTACCCGCCATGCTGGAGTAACACTTATGTACTGCCACTGCATAGTTAAATGAGGGAAAATGGTTTAATGAATAGATCTTCAAAATAATTAATATACTTATCAACAGGGTTAGGTAGGTATAAAGAATATGATTGAATTGAATATCCTGTCTGTACATAAGATGCGACTGAATCACGTTACAAGAAAGACGGAGAGACAATTAAAATCTAGTAAGTTCTAGTAAATTAAGCAGAAGATATGAAATGAATCTATTATTTATATTGAATCGATACTAATATTTATTTAGTATTCGTTATTTGAATATACTAAATATGGGTGATTTCCTATTAAATTTTTTGAGATTTATTATTTATTTTAAAATTGTACATTCTTAAAAAATAATATTTTAAATTTCCCTCCACTAGAGCTTGTTTCGTAAGCTTGTACCACATCTTATATTTAATTTTATATTTTGAATACCCGTTTTGGACATTCAAATTGTAATATCGATATTTCGAAAAAAAAGAAAAATATGGATACTTTTCAATCACCCCAAGTACATATGTATTTTTAGGCCATGGAGGTAAAAACTATCCTAGATTATTTTAATTAAGTAATTTACCAAACGCACAGCGCCTTAGCAATTATTCATATAAACTAAATTTAACTAAATTAAGTTAAAATAGAAACAATAGGTATAAAGTAATTTGTTTCTAAATTAATTAAGAATTTTGTTTACATGAATTGTTGTAAGGTGCTCTGTATTTGGTAAAATTCTTTTTAGTTGTATTGTGCAAAGAATATCACTAAAACCAACCAATAATATTAATATTAATTTTAATTAATACACTATCGATATATCTGTGATATATGGCCGGTTCTTAATAACCAATACCCGAAGATGTTACAGTTGGGGTCGTCTTCGGGACCATTGCCAAAGAAAGGATCATCAGTTATCTTAGCTCCAGTGATTTATTAAGTACGGCTTGTTCATGTGAACAATACTACGCCGGTTGTAAAGCATAATATAATAATGGAACCGAAAAACCATAATAATTTATGATGAAGAAACATGATTTTATTTTCCCACAATCTTTGAATTTAACTTTTAACTCAAAAAAAGCGAACAGTCATGAAAAAACATAAGAAAAATATCATTAAAAGTTTTTTTTTTTTTTTATCCTAAACATATTCAAGCATTTATTATACACATCTGGGCTGTATTCTAGATTCTATATACTCAAGAACTAAAATTTTATATTATTTATAAATCACATTTCGCGACCTTCGTTATCAAACCACCTAACTACATTTTTTACTATTTTCACTTACCTAAATATAGAATATATAGTAAGGAAAATAAATGCAATCGAAAAAAATTTCGAATTCAATTTTTTGACGAAAACCCATTTTTTGAGGTACCCTTAGTACAAAAAATCTAGTCTAGCAAAATGGTATGTGGCCCTGCGAACAGCATAGTTCAAAAACATCGCACGATACTGAAATTACATATTTAAAGGGGGATACTCCTATAAAAAGATTGTTGATAAAGTGATAGATTGTAATGTACAGTGCTAACGAAATAGAATATGTTAAATTATGATAACAATAGGTTATTGATTAAGATAAAATTTGAAAAAGGCATAATAGTCTGCAACATTTTAATAACAAATGGTAGCTGTGAAACTGTAAATAAGATCCTTGAAAATGGCCGGAATGACCGAAACGTAGGAGTTACAAGAGAATAAAAAGTCTAAGACTATATGAATATTTTTTAAAATTATAATTTATATACCAATAAGAAACCAAATTCCTTAAACAAGAAATCAAATTATATATAAACCTTTTTTTCTCTAATTAAAAAAACGACATGACTATTGAAATATATTCACTTGAAATTAACAGAGTATAAAGAGGGAAAATCTTTTTATGCTAATAACTCGAAATAACTATTTCACCATAAATTAAATTACAATATCAATTATAAATTAAAAAACATACCATACTGCTATAGATATTTCCACTTTACCTGTAAAAAAAAATAAAGATAAATAGTTTATTTATATAAAAGTAACTTTAAACAAGCAAACGGAATGTGAGTAACCTTCTACTAAATGAAGTAATAGAATAATAAATATTTATGAATATAAAAGGAATGGACACTTAATAGCGTGGGCACAACTAATTATTTATTTTTTGTTTTTTTTTAATGAAGGGATGGTGGAAAAATGGATTTTTTCATAGCTTATGAGATTATTTCAGAAGACAGAGACGCCAATATTTTATAAAACCACTAATTAAAAAAAAAATAATGGAATTCCATTTAAAATATAGGAAAATAGGTCATGACATTTTTTTAAATAAATATTTATTTTCATTTTTTTTTCAAACACCACAAAAATGCCAAAAGACGTATGCTACTGAAGTTTCATAAGATATATAAAGTTTTTTAAAAATTAACAAAATTAATTTTCTTTAATCTGCTTAGGGACTTCGATTTCATTAAATTCTGAATAAACCTAGCTCCATAAATTACTTTAATATAAAGTATCTTAGTACCTAACACAGAAATTTGGTCATATTGTATTCTTATTTTAAGTAAAATTTATTCCATGATTCTTAATTGGTTTAGGGATTAAATAGCTTGATTATTATTAGTTTTTTAGTTTCATGTTATAATAATTATTATTCTTTTCTTAATTTATATTTCATTCATTCATCATTCTATTATTAGTTGCCTTTTTGAAATCACTTATATTTCAGTATTTTAAAGTTTTATTTTGTATTTTTTTCAATATTAAATTAAATATAACCGTAAATAAAATCATTAGTTTTTTTCTCTAAGATTAATTTCAACACTGTATTATTTTAGCTCATAATCCATCTGTTGTAGTCTCCTCAACCTCCAGATTATTAAAAGTGATACAAATTAATATAAAATAATATATTATTTTGGCAACACGATTGATGTTACCATATGGTCCATTTGTTATACTTTGCTTTATAAATTAAAAAAACAGTGAAAAATAGCGTTAGAATTACAAAGGAGAGATAAATGTGGGTTTTGTAGTATTATACACAGATTAGTTAGTTGTACTATTGTATAATATATTTTTTAAAATTATTATTACCCAATTTCAAACCTAAAGAGCAATAATTCTCAGGTGACCAATTACGTATTTTCTCCAAGAAATAAACGAATCCGTCCAGGATTAATTTTTATTCACGAAAAATAATATATTGGGATATTGAAAAAAACTTAAGTCGGCTTTAATGCTAATATTGCATCAGATTATATCAATAATTCACTTTTCCAATCAATAACACTTCAATAAAGGAACAATACTTTAAATAATTACAAATAATGATAAACCAATATAGAATACAGGTAATCATCCAACGTCATTTGAAAGCAATCAGAATATTCTATTATGAAAATGAGAGCCGAAGTAAACTCTTACTAATAACATGATGGGGCCTGAGATATGCAATATCATTACAGCTCAAAGGAAATGCAGCCCTGATTCATGTATAGAATGATTCAATTAGTTGATTGGTCAGTTGCATCAAGGATATTGTCATCGAATCAACCTTGAGTTTCATCAATAAAATAACATACTTAATCAAGGATAGTGACATAGCGCACATATATCAAGAAGTGAGAAATAACGTAAAGTAACATAAACTTATAGTGTATTCTGATAAATAAAATTATTCCAATTTTTTTTTTAATTATATGTAAAATAAAAATATAAATCATCTTGAAAATATTTATCTTTTATTTCAAAATAGACACTACTGAAAAAAAAATTAATTCCATAATATACTTGCGTTTACAACAATAAATTATAATATCTTATAAAGCTTTTGATATTTTATATTAATTGTATTTGTTTTTCGCAAATATGTTTTATATTCTTGATAATTTCCATAACGAAAAGAATGGACAAACTAATTAACTGCCAGTATGTAAGTATATTTATAAAGATCTCATTTCTCTTGTTAGTATTGTAGTATTTTCTCAAGTTTATACTTATATTAAATATAAGCTAAACCTATAGATAATATAAGTATAATAAACCTAAACCTTTAGAATAAAAATATAATCTGCTTTACTCTTGAACAACTATGTTTTTCAGCCCTCCCTTTGAAATCAAGAATCCAACCAACCTATTTTTCAACTCATTTCAATGGAACAGCATCCTTTATGAAATTCTTTATTCTCTATTCCATAGCTATATATTTCAAAACAATCGAATTCTCTTCTACAGCATCCTTCAAAATATCTTTTACTTCCCTTATTATCAATTATTCATATCTATCTATTATCTACAATAATTATTAATATGAATTATAATTGGATAAAGGTGTGACATTTTAGGGAATAAAGAATTTCACTGGAAAGAATTTTTAACCTCTCCCAAAAGGCTCCATTAGAACCCCGCTTAAATGGTTCTGCTGAATTATCCGTGATAAAAAGAGTATCAATAAATAAAACTACTAACAAAACTCAAAGTTCTGTACAAAAAAACAATATAACTGATTTTGTTACTGATATGAAAAACTAATATAAATATTGATATTACCATCAGAACCCCGCTTAAATGGCTCTCCGGCTTAACCGGTGGTACATGATAATTGATAAATATAGAATACATAAAATTTCCTATTAACAGGCTATGCCGCTCAACCAGACGAGATCGAATAAGCGGCGTTTAATTCTTTGGAATCTTAATTCTTAAATTTTTTATGAAGTTAAAAATTAAGTCAATTACTCTAAAATAAGACAAAATAAATATTGAATTTTTCATCTACTCATGTCTTAAATTATTTCTTTTAAATAAGGAAAAATTTATTTATACTCAATCTTGAAAATTATGTGTCAGTAAATAAAAATGAAAAAAAAATACGTCTGTCTAACCAGTGCAATCATGGTAGAAACCATTTATGAACAATATGTGAGAGAGCAAAACACATTTTTTTTTTTTTTATACCCCTATTTATGAATTTCATTTATGGTTTTTAGCATGAATATATATTCTGGTCCTGCACTATTTCCTTCTTCTGTAGTGGTCTACATTTTAAGGAGTTTTAGAGTTTTATTTTTGTTGTAGTGGGCGTTCTTCGAATTTTATAATGTGCTGGGGCACACATTAGTTTTGAAATTTAAACTAAACCTAAAAAAAAAAAAAAAACAATCTCTGAATTCTATATCCCACGAAAAAGGTTTTTAGTGACGAGAATGGACATATGTCCATTATAAATGGTGAACAATTGTCACAGGATTCTAAAACCATTGTTTGTTTTTGGATGTTAAAGTTTAATCAATAATCAAGTATTTACATAAAAAAAAAGACTTATACCTCTAGAAATAAATATTAATTGTTATTCCTCCAATCCTGAATAAAAGTTCATTTATTTCAATTCAATTGAAGATAAATGTTAAATTTTAACCATTCGTCTTTTCATAACAAGATAATACATTTGTGTGGTAAATGAATATTCCGAAACGACATGAGTTTAGAACGGCAAAAGGGCCTAATGGCAGACAAAGTTAGAGTTCCTAATCTGACGAGCTTACAGATAGAGATTACTACGAAGTGCGTAACTTATTTAATTACGGGATATTATAGCGTCAAGTTTACGAACTACATCGAGGAGGAAGTAAGAGAGAGGCATTGTACTATAAATTTATCAAAACACCAGTTATACAGGCCTGAGACAAGCTAGCACTCCCAGACCTCAGATAAAGCTCACGGAGATAAAGAGAACAATAAGGATTTAAAGGAGCACAGAGCCAGGGCCTTGAGATAAGAGACGCACCTGATAGTTGGGCTAATACAGTACCAAGGTATCCAAATGTTTTCCTGTTTGCTCTGGCAACAGCGGCAGTGTCAATGTTTGCCTCCGAGGATGGTTACCTCCGCCGGATCGATTCCGTCCACCAGCTCCTGTTGAATAGTAATTAGCAGACAATACATTACTTAGTCCCTCATGGTGGCCTCAAAGGGTTCAGCCTCCTCGTATCATCAGGGAATAGATCGGATTTCTTACAAGCGATGTAGATCATATTCTGAGCTGCCCAGTACAGTCCGTAATTATCGATATATTCAAATCGTTAATAAAAATAATAAGTAAAGATTTTTTTTTTCTGTTAGTCAGACAATGTAGCTTACCATTTATTAGAGAGTATTGGTCTGTATTCCTTCTTCTTAACCCACTTTTTTATTATTTATTTAATGTAATTTACAACTGTACAAAATAATACAATAGGTAAATATGTTGTATGTTTCATATACACTTGAAAATCTTGGGAAGGAACCACTCATTGGTGGTACCTCAAACAATAATTTAAATTAGTAGGTCCCGTGACCATCTACTTTTCAGATCGTAGGATTATCAGGGATTGTTAAGGATGAGAGATTAAGAACTAATGGGTTAGGATGGGTAAGGAGTTTGAAACGAAAAGACGCATATATGTTTTGGGCCAAATCTGCAACGAATGGGATGTTAAGGTATTTTTGAATGAGTTTATTTGTAACGTAATAAGGAGTATCAATGATTTTACGTAGGATTTTGGATTGTAAGGATCGATACGGGGGGAATCTGATGGTTTGGTGGAGCCCCAGAACTCAATTCCATATGTCCAAATTGGTCTGATTATCGTAGTGTATACTAATTTTTTGTAGTAAATGGGAAGTTTAGAGCGTTTGCTAAGTAAGCGTTGTAGCAATCGGAATCTACGAGCAGTTTCTTCTCATTTCAGTCTTGTGTGTGGATTCCAAGTAAGTCTCTTGTCAAGATGGAGTCCTAAGTATCGAATTTGGTCAACAGGCGTTAGTGGAGTATTTACTAAGGATACTGTAGAATAGGAGGGCAGAGGTTTACGACGGAGAGTAAAAGTGATCTGGTGGGATTTGTCAGGATTTATTTTGATTCTCCAGTTTTTACACTAGGTTATGATTTACTTTAAAGGTTCTTGCTCATCAGCGAGGTAGGAGCGGATTATAAGGAAATATGTTGGGGGTAGGAATTGACAAAGTTTATAGAGCAGACCTGGATGCCAGACTCGATCAAAAGCTTGTTCTACATCGAGGAAGACTCCCGTGCATTAACCCACTTAGTTAAGTTCTCTCTTCACTCTGCTAAGTTATTGTTAATGTATATCACTTGGATACTCTTTTTGGCTAATATAATTTTGTATTTGACTTCTTTGTAATTTTCTTTCTCGCAACTTTAATTTTAAAAAATTTACTTACTGGTTTTTCATATGTGTATTATTTTATTTATCTTCCATCTTTATAATATTACTTTATCTTAATATTACTTTACTATATTATCATTCTACCTATATGTTCTTACAATAATTAAACTATAAATTTCTTGCAGTACTACTCATTTGCCTATATTGTCCGTTGTCTTATTACCATTTCTCGTCATTCTATGCTTTCTATTACTTCTATAGTGGTTGTTATCTAAGTGCGGCGCAACGGGTTTTTCAACTTAGGGCAAAGGGGGATCCTCATTCGAAAATATTTGAAAATAAGGATGTCTTGAGTCAATTTTATTGTATACTTGGCTGCTAAAACCTTTCAGGTATTCACATACCATTAGGAAGATAATTAATAAGACAGTTCTAATAATAAATTATTATAAGAATATTTGTTGATGGACTAATATTCCTGTCAAATATTAGAGTCCGCTGACCATCGGATGGGAACTACTGATTTTTATTATTATTTTTTTATCAAGATGTGAAGACAAATGATATGGATGAGACCGAAATTCCTGAAACGTTATTAATTTATTGTTAAAAATAAATAAATAAGTTTTCCAATATCATGCGAAAAAAAGAATTGAAATATATAGCCTATATTCTTTAAGAGGGTATATCTTGTTGCATATCTTGTGGGTATAAACACAAACATTTGTGTTTTCGGAGTTTCATCTTACGGAATTTTTATAAATATTAATCATTTTCCATCTTTTTAATCTTTTAACTAAATTAGTTTAATCTAAAGTAATCGTTTTCTACACAATAAATACCTTATCCTCCTGAATAATCCTTCGGAATGCTGTATGGTGATTTTTCATAGGACACACCAGAACTAGCCGCAGTCACATCTCCACTCACATTAAAAATTCCACAAAGGAATTTAGTAACGCATGGGAGTTGAATAAATAGCGTTGATCAAAATATAATCTGGGACTCGCACGATTACTGGAGTCAATTTGAATATTAATTTAGCATCTGTCGCAAATGGACTGCTGCTAGTGGAGTGTATCGCCCTGGCGGGTCGTGACAGGGTGATTACTATGATGCAAGTACCGTCGCAAAAGGGCGGCGATTAAAACGCAATGCAATATTGCCTACTTTAGCGCGTTTTATCCAACATCGTGGTTAATCGATAATCAAACCCGATATTATAATATTATAGAACATACAATTTACTATTTTGAGAATATATACAATTTGATAGAAGACGACCGTGTTCATACGAGCCATAAATCTCTATACCCGCGGAAAATTGTCGCTATAAGGTAATCACCAAAAGTGGTTTGTTTTGAAAGTGATTTGAGATCATATTTGGACATATAAGTGAAAACATATAATTTATAAAAAAATTAATTATAAATCATTGTGGCTTAACTGCTTCCATCCTTATTATTTAGTAAATAGAAAGTGTCTGCGAGGTTAGATCAAGAGACAACAAATTGCTAAACGGGAATTTTTATTAGATAACAGAGAAGATGCGAGAGAGATTATAAACACGTTTACTTACATATATATGCATAAAATATTCATGAAAATAGCAAAACTACTTTTAAAAGACATACATTATAAAGTTTAATTTAATATAATAGGTTTTTCATAAGTCTCGTACTTAATCAAAGTTTCAGCAAATATTAGTTTCTATCTCTCGGGTCCGGATTCGAATCCGGTTGTGGCAGAAAATTATTAATTCGGTTGTTTCAACCCACCTGGCTCTGGAGCTCTCTACAAGATATAGAGGTGTACCCAGCCTCTACAAATTATTAGTATGTTTTATGTTGAATATAGCATATTATTATATTCTTTTTATATAAATAAATTAAATTGAAAGGTTAGAATAAAGAATTTCGAATCTGATCTGCAAAGGATAGATAAGAATATATAAATAAAATTGTGAATTTGGAATAGGAAGTGTAATCCATCAGTCATCATTGCTAGAGTTATAAATAGTAAAAGTTTTCATGCTGTGGGCCAGTTTCAAACACCACTAATTCGTTATCAAGTAGTTAAAATAAGTGTGTATTTAACGATTTTTTTTTTTTATTTATTGATATTTACAACTGTATAAAAATGACATATAAGTGAAAAATGACTAATACAACCAGTAAATTTGATCATAATGACATAATGATATGATACAGGATGTAGAGAAACTACCCAGTAGTAGAACTCTAAAACCAGTTCACAATATAAGGTCACGAGGCCATCTTCTTTTCAGGCGCCTCAGAGGATTGCCAGGAATGGAAGAGGAAGCAAGATTAGAAACTAGTGGGTTTGGGTGGTTAGGGAGTTTATGTATTTAACAATGAAAACATATTTGTCGTTTAACTATAGCTATAGAACATGAAATTCGGGTTGAAATATTCTAGATATGACAAGTGGTTTAACAACAAAATTAACCCAAACCGTCGCCGGCAAAGGTAGGATAAATGCAATTGTTGTAAATTAGACTATACAAAGTGTTAATACACTGAAACTTTTTGAGCTTTTGCAATCATCTGAAAACATTTCTGATGATCGTATGATGGACATGAAACGATGTGATTATATCACGCTCAAGAAGAAACATCTATATTATTATATCTATATGATTTTATTTGTTCAGCCCATTTCGAACATCAGTTTTTCACTAGATAAAAATAATACTCGCTCGAAAAATAATTTGAAGATTTAGTTTATCGCCAAATCCATCTTTTTATCTCAGGTGGTCCGTAAATTATTGAACTGCCATTGAATATAAGTATTTTTAACACTAAAATTCATTATAATGTTCTTTATTAGACTTAATTTTAATATTGAATGTAACTTGTTACAGAAAACTATTACCCTCTAATAGGAACAGCTCCAGCTACAGGGTAGGTTGAACTCTCGTCGCTCTCAAATTCTTAACAAGAGTTAATCTTATAATAATAACGATGGTTATTACAGCCATGTAAATGGTTTAATATGCAATACATACAATTATTAAAGTGTGAAGTATTTAAATTTTGACACCTAGTTTGAAACATTTTGATGCACGTACTCACACTCTATACCTGAAAATTAAATTAATTTTGTCTTTGTTATTATTTTCTTTTATTCAAGAGATATTCAATTGGGTATTTTTAGACGTATTTTTATTGTTGTATTGTAAAATTTACTTGTAAATAATTTGCCTAAGATCAGGAAACTTACGAAAATTAAAGCTTGGGTGAAGTCCAGTTATGACAATTGGTTGTGTAAGAGTTGTCAAGTCATAGGACTTCTTTCACGAGGAAGGCAGAAATGATAACTCTTGTACCTTCCGAGAAGACTGTAAAAGAGATATACAAAAATGGAATCCGACAAGATCAAAAGACAAGGAAGAGAAACTCAATCTATAGATAGATTTAAGGAGGATGGAGGAAGACCACTTAGGACTTGAGAGAGCTCTAGCAGTAACTAAGTTGGATCAGTCCCTGCCCCCAGAACACCCTTTTCCCATCTTTCATTTCGATCTTGCCCCCGGGCTGTGGTCACTTCAACTACTCCCTTTAATCTTGGCTGGTTGGTCCTATCTCAGCTATAGGAACTTTACGATTCTCAATACTCAACGAAGTATTCTATTCTGTGGTTTCAGTACATTTTTATTATCCCACCGATTACTTATATGCGCCATAATGTAAAATATTAAATTTGAGTTATTAAGTCTCTAAACAACTGTTCCAAATTACAAGAAAATATGAAGTGGTAAGTTTCAAAGTGGTATCTTTCTTTGTTGAATTTGCTGGGAATGATCCTATATTTAAAAACTTACCATTTCGACCATTAACTATTCTCAATAATTAGAAAGGAAATTTTGAAAATATAAATTTACTTATAATTAAATAATAAAAAGGTGCGGGTGGCACGCGGTAAGGCACTCTGCTACTAACTCCAAGGATCCTGGATCAAATCCGTCTGTGGTCGATAGTTATCTTATGTTTTATTGTACCTCATGATACCTTAATTCAGTAAAAATCTGGCGGTTGAATGTAGTTCTGACCAAATTTCTCCTTACTCAGCTATTGGTCTTGGTCTCTACTTCTTTACAAAGTACTACACCCTACATGGATTGTAGTGGGACAGATTTAATTTTTTTTTTTGTAAAGATCTTGGCCGCGTGCACACAATTCATTATTGAATTAATAATTTTAGGTCATTTAATTAATTATTTAACTAAAAATTTTAAATAAAAATTATTCTATGATTCTACTTCATGAGATACAATATCGTAACTTAATAAATTACTCTACCATACATTTTGTTTTCAACTAAAAATATAAACTAAATTTATTCACAAAACCCCCGGAGGGAAAGTTAAAATATTAACCTACTAGGGGAAAGACCATTTAGTCGCCAAAATGTTTCTCGCTTAAAAGGGTTAGAAGATATTAAACATCACCGAGATTCGCAACCCTTCTGTTAAGTACTTAAATTCTAATTAACGACAATATGCTCATCCACAAATCGATTCCTGGTTTATAATAGGATAAGATGGTTCGTAGTTCGTTGAGTGAATAACACAAATGAGTAAAACATAGTTTATTTAGAGCCAACGTGTCGACGACAATTTCAGATATTCAACGGAGCCCCGAAAAATAATATGTATTAAATAAGTAAATAAAATAACACCATTAAAACAGTAAAATTTCCTAAATTTGATATTAGTTTTCTTTCTCGCTTTTTTTTTTATAATTTTAACTTTAAATAATTTTCATTATGTACATATATTTACTTACCAGGTCATATGTTATATATTATTTTCTTTTTCTTTCTCATTTTATAATTTTGATATTATAAGATTTTTTATAATGCTTTTATTTTTTTATTAAACTTACACAATACATTTTCTTCCCATTTCACTTTTGTACCTATATTATCTGGTATCTATTTTTTTTTCTTGTTATTTTGTATTTCCTTTGAATGCCTGAAAGTCTGGGCGAAAAATTGCCACTAATAAACACTGTTATTTCGTATTTTACTGACCGCTCCCAACTTTCTGCTCCTCATATAATATCCACGGTTATTATAATATCCATTAAGATTTATCATTATGATTCTCTGTTTACTCTATTGTTCACACCGTTCTTCCATTAGGAAGTTTCGATTTTTTCTTTACTTTATTAATCAATTAATTTAAAGGAACTTTAATATTTCATAATTTCTAATTAAGTAATCAAAATATTATTTCACATTTTGCTCATCCATTCGGCGAAAGTCCACACCATACCATCATTCAATAGTACTGTCAATAAACAATTCAAACGCAAATGAAATAGTTTACCCAATAGTACAGTACAAACAGGACTACTCTTTGACAACAAACTGAAGTGCTTGCCTGTTTGCTCATTCGTAAGCCTAAGTACCACTTCCGCTGGTGCTTGTTTGATTGGGTCCGTTGCTTGCCCACTGCTACCCCCGGACACCAAATTTCACCAAATTCACCTTGTTTTAACAGCACCTAAATGAATATTTAGATCACAATTCCCAGTAATCGATGTTTCAGGCCTGGATACAGCAATGTATTGTGGATCTACTAAAGACCTAATAACATCGAAATTAAAAAATAAATAGGAAATACATGATCATAGAGAAAACTAAAAAAAAAGATAGTAGCAACAGCAATCTTGAAGAATGTATGGATTCGTCATGGCGGTAAACTAAATTCTGATTGGATTTTGTAATGAGAAAAAAAAATTACATCTAAATTGAATAAATACTAGGATCTCCAGCAGCTTGGTGACAATGGTCATTGCTAATGACAATGACAATATTTTTTTTCTTTTAAATTCATATCCTTCTTAAAATTCATTCAATCCAAAAATCAAAAGATCCATAGAAACCTTCCTTTCTTATCCTAATCCATTTTCACACATCCCTACAATCCACTTCGAAGGTTAAAACGGCAGAGGCCAAGGGACCAATTGTTAAATAAAATCGACAGTTCTCCCAATGGTAATTTAGTGTATTTGCGATTTTAGCGCACTTACTCAGCCTCCACTGGCAGTGAAGTGACGGTGTAAGAGAGCTGCGCTGGGATCTCAAAGTACTCTACTCTTCATGCGTGGCGGATAGAGTGGCTCGGTGATCATCACGTTAGGAATGTAACGAACCATGTAAGGAATGGTAGATAACAGTGGTAAAGTGATAAATGTTTTTATTTTATTGTTATATTAGTTAAAAATTTTACTTCTTTAATTTTATCCTTATTTCTTTATGTAAATAATTTTATTATGTTTATTTATTTATCTTTCTGTTTATATACATATAGAAATTTTATTTATTTATATATACATTGTTTTCTTAATTTATTTTTTTAAATTTTGGTATGAATCTGATCATTCATCACTATTATTTGTTGCCGAAGGTTTTGGTAGATTGTAATATTTATCAATAAATAAAAATTTACTTCAAATTCATATTCTAACTAAACTCTGTATTAAAACGCACATACAATTAGTACAAATAAAGACAAACTGTATTTAATTAGAGAAGATACTTAAGCAGCACGGTGATACGTTATCTTCAGTCAATTTCGAATATATAGGTTTCACCTATAAATTCGAGATCTTTAACAAAGGATAAAGTAATTTAATTTATTCTTCTAAATCGTCAAACCATACTGCATCATCCAAAAAATCATCTTCAGGAACTTAATAACCAACAAGAAGTAATGTTTAGGTTCCTGGAAGTAACTTCTTGAATTTTAGAAACAACGATATCGAAGTGTAGAATTCCTGGATCAAGAACTGATGAGATTGTGGCCGACAATTAAGATAGGAAAATTGAAAAATGTATGTAAAACGAGTACTGGTTGATGTATGATGAGGTTACAATCTCTCAAGGAGATAATGAAACCAAATTTAATTAAAGGGAATCTTGACTTTCTAACCCCTTACGCCACATTCTAGGCCTTCTGTATCTTATCATGAAAAAATTTACAAATAGCGAATGAAGCGGTTTTTTAAACAATTAACTTTCATCAAGCCACATTTAAAACAAAATTGGCTAAAATTATGGCATGTAATTAAATTATCTTGAACGATCGTAACATCCTCATGTATCGACCAGTAAGGCAAGATAAGACTTACAAATTCAAGATTCCTTGAATGCATAATCATTTAATATCTCTGTAACATTACTTTGTTTTCATATTTCCAAGAGTTTATAAATTGACGAGGTGTGTTCAATGTCTTAGAAAAAAAAAACTGTGAGGTTGTAATTCATGTTCAGAGAATCAAACACTTCGCCCCACTGTGCGGTTCTAGTTGGATCAACATTTGTTAACAACTATTATGAGTATATGGCGGGTTCGCTAAGTATTATTTTTTTAATAAAAGAGAAAAAAAAATTAATATGATAATGTAGATGACTTCCAATGAATTATCAAGAAATATAATAGTTCGAATGAATCCGTAATTATATTGCGAAGTTCAAAAAACTAAGATGATACATAAAGTGAGAAGTATAGGGTGTTTTTTGAAGCCCGATAGAACTTGAAATTGTAAAAAATAACACAAAAAATTAAATTGTAATCAAAATTTTTTTTTTATTCGAAAGATCAATACGTGACATTACCATTTGAAAATGATTTCGGGCATATGGGCGCCGCGGCTGTTCTTGACGAAGCGCATTCTGGACGTCCAATTTTGGGCCACTTTTTCGAGCACTGCTGGCCGTATGTCACGAATAACACGAACAATGCTGGCCTCCAAGGCGTCAATTGTTGCTGGTTTATCAGCATAAACCAGTGACTTCAAGTAGCCCCACAGGAAATAATCGAGAGGTGTCAAATCGCACGACCTTGGAGGCCAATTGACAGGTCCATTTCTCGAAATCAACTTATCGCCAAATTTTGATTTCAATAAGTCGATGGTTGCGTTCGCCGTATGGTACGTAGCGCCATCCTGTTGAAACCACATCTCCTCCGGATCAATGTCATCCATATTTTCAAACAAAAAATCATTGATCATGGTGCGGTAACGATCTCCATTGACCGTAACGCGAGCTCCGGCCTCACTTTTGAAGAAATAAGGTCCGATGATGCCACCAGCGTGAAAACCGCACCAAACGGTGCATTTTTCTGGATGTAATGGAGTCTGTAGGGTCTCTTGTGGATTGGTCTCACTCCATATGCGGCAATTTTGCTTATTAACAAACCCGTTAAGCCAAAAATGCGCCTCATCGCTGAACACAATTTTGCGATAAAACAACGGGTCAGTTGCCAACTGCCGAATGCGCTTCGTCAAGAACAGCCACGGTGCCCATATGCCCGAAATCATTTTCAAATGTTAATGTCACGTATTGATCTTTCGAATAAAAAAAAATTTTGATTACAATTTAATTTTTTGTGTTATTTTTTACAATTTCAAGTTCTATCGGGCTTAAAAAACACCCTATACAAGGCATATACTCCAAATATCGGCAACACGATTGCTTCCTTATGTAGGGGAGGGGAAGAGAAAGAGAGATGTTATATTCATTAATAAGGACAGAGAAACAATGTAGACCAGCTAGGAGAGAACGTGAGGAAAGCGTTGATAAATGCATGGAACCTACATGCCAACTACATCGGGAGTTATCGCTCCTGTGGAACAATACCCTGCCATAGCAGTTACGCAATAAGGTAGTCTGGCAATGACATATTGTAAAGTCCTTCACAATATATGTGTATATCGGCAATCCACAATACTTCTCATCTAGCTGTGATAGCGATCTAATGATGTATCTTTGTCAGAACGGATCTTACTGAAAGATGGTGGAAAGATAAGCATAAAATACATATTGTCTCTTTTGCATTCCCATTTTATTATGATGGCATAAAAGGGTTTTTTATCGATATGTCATGCACATATGCCATGCATCTTTAAAATCTCTCAATTCATTCAATTTATGTTATATATTTTATTTCTATCTTCACCCTAAGAAAAAAAAATTAAAATCTGCACCACTACAACCCATGAAGGATCACGGATTCACTACTTTGTAAGGAAGTACTGCTACGGTTTGGTCAGAATCACGCTCAACAGCCAGATTTTTACCTAATTAAGGGTACCCAATTTATGAGGTTGGATGGTCTAGGAGGGATCTATATTTTAAAGTTTGTTTATTCGTAACAACAATTGATTTGGTTTTCACAACCATTAGTGTCATCTTCGTCATGAACAACAAAAAAAAGAGGTTCTAATGATTTAAAAATTTAATTTAAAAACCAAATTCAATAACAAACTTTAAACTACCAACATTCTGATACTTAAGAATGTACAAAATTGAAGGTAGTTTAGAGAAAGATTTTTTATATATTTAGCATTTAAGCCCTGTTACGTTATGTCAAGGATAAAATCTATATATTAAAAATCTGGTATTAAACATCACTTAATTTCTCATTGGTTTACAATTAAACCAATTACATTTAGTTGTCCTTTTTGTTAAAAAGGTATTTGTTAGTACTTTATAATTACTTTTTTTACAGGATGAAATAGCCGTTTTTATTACTTCTCTTTTAAGAATAAAATTTTAAGAATAAATTCTTTTCTTTTGCCAATTATATAATTTTATTATTTATATAAAATAAAAGTAATGCACAATTAAGACTTTAAAGAATGAAATTTTAATTTCAATAAATAATTTTAAAAAATAATTAAAAGTTTTAGACTGATTTCTAAAACTTATTAAAATTGTTAATTAGTATAAAATAGTTAAAGTAGTACATTATATTTAAATTACTGGCAATTAGTTTTTATATTATTTATTAAAATTCAATGTATAATTTACCAAAAACATTTTACTTGCATTATTTTAAAGAACAACGGAAATGGATAATTATCGGCACAAATCCGGAATAATTGTTCAAATGTAAAGGAAAAATAAAGGTGGGCCTTTCTTCTGGAATAGAAAATTATTGTAATATATTTTATGTATTTGTTATGAGAAGAACTGAAGTGAATTTCTTTAGGTGACATACATACATTGAACTATGAAGATAGCCCATGGATGTGCGCTGAAACGTCAATTGTCATAATAAATAAATTAAAACTATTTACCTTGTTCTATTGTTATTACCAAATAAAAATATATCCGTTATAATTTATCATGTCTAATATATGTTTAAGAAATATGTAGCTATTTTTAATTAAAATTTTTATATTTAGTTTCTTTTAATCACAAAAAAATTGCAAGTTGCAGCTATGGTCATTCCATAATGGCTTGGAACAGAAATCGTTTCTATACACTTTGCAAATTAACTAAGTTATTTGTCTGTTTTGTTAGGCGTTAGCTATTCTCAATCTTGTCATCACCTACCTACTTCATAATTAAACAACGGGAAGAAAAAATTTATGTGAGCTTATTATCATATAAATTCGATACTATCAGGTATATAACCATCAATCATTGCTTTTTATCATATCGCCTGTCTTTAATTTTCAATAAAAATTCACTTTTAAAATGGGAAATGATTTTATATTTATTGAATAAACACCTAATAGACCTAAATCATTGAAATAGGTTGACGAAGTGCGCATAAATTGTTATACAACAATCTTTCAGCAATTTATACATTTTTTTTTGTTTTTTAATTAAAAATAATAGCACACTAACTGCAAATTATAACGTAAGCCGTGAGAAATTATTCATAGTAATGCATAAATTATTTCATATCTCTTTTTTGTATTGCCAGATCAGTTTCTTATCCTTGGAATTTTCTCTATGATGAAATAATTTTTCTGGAATTATCTGAGAATTAATTATGAATCTTTGGCACATAGAAACTGAAATTATCCAGACCATAGAGTCATATTGTACCCCAAAAGGAGATCTGTTAGCTTAACTTAAAGTTTAATATAACATATTTTAGTAACAATGTATCGAACAGGAACTAATCACACATTTCTCCGTTTCCTGCTAAATACCACTTATCTTTAACTGAAATCTCCGCTTACACGTAACTTCGAAAAATACGAATATAAACACAGCTCATACTTTTCGTTGTTATACTAAAACTATAAATTACCGGAGTCATATAAGCGGTGCTTGAAGCCTACCGTGCATAGTTGAAGCAGATTATTGCCCGGGAATTAGAAGTCTTTCAACACCCAATTACAATAATAATTGAACTATCTGTGTAATTGAGGGTTAGGTAAGGCTGACGGTCAAGGGCTTGATCACAGGGCATTAACACTAGCTTCGTGTAGTTAACACCACGGCTCCTCACTACTTCCTCACTAGCCGGGTTCTTCTAACGGGAAGAGTTAGGGGAAAAAAAGAATAGAGAAAAAAATCTTTAAATTGAGCATATCTAATAATACAATAGAAAATTTTTTTTATTGGTTAAAAACCATGTTATTTTTGGTTAATAATTCAAAACATTTTTCCAAATTCCTTAAAAGAACCTACTTAGGTTAGTTAATGAGATCGGATCATATCCACAGCGTCTGGTAAATTAGTATAAATCAGAAAATTACCAAATAGGTTGCGTTTTACATGCTTCAGATAATTTTTAAATCGACTTGTTTCTTCCACATGAAAATAAAAACAAATGAAGAATACCTACGGAGGGCTATAAAACCAATAATCTTATTAAGTTGAAAACTAATTAAAACTTCAACTTTTTATGTAGTGATAAAATCTTCCATTAACGGACTTTTCTTCTATTCTATTCTTTTTAGTAACATAGTTTCTCCCGACTTGCTGGAAGTTCCCCAATCATAGGAATATTTTCTGGACTTGTGACGGTAATAAATCTAAAAAAGTAAATAAAATATAACACTCCTTGATAAAAATTTCAAACAACAATAAAACATAAGTTTTTGGTATAAATATATTTTGAACAATAGGAGTGAATATAAATAATATTATATCGTTTGTTTATATTTAAAAAAACAGAATATCCTGAGTATGAGGGATCCCCCCGAAACATCTGAAGAAACTATGTTAAGTAAAAGAATATGATAAAGAAAAGTCCATTAACTTTTTTAATAAACCAACAAAAATTATTTGTTAATGTAAAAACACAATTGAGAACATTGTTTTGGCAAAAAAAATACAAAAATAATCAAATTTCTTTTTAATTTTGGATTTTGGTCATAATACCTAGCTCTCTATGTAAACATAGCCTAAAGCTATATATAGAGTATTATTACAGAGAATAAATCATTATTATTCATTTTATTATTATCACATTGTTATTTTAAATTCTTGATTATATTCGAAAGTGAAAAATTATTGCAGCATAAAATACAACGCAGCTCGAATTATCTGGAATGTGCACAGTTTAGCCTGTTCACCGCGCTCGATTAACTCGAGCGTACGAGTTGAGGGGTAAATGGAAAATTGTTATCACTAGATGAGAATTTGAAAATTCCCATTTAACTAGACATAAAGCACAAAATGGATCGTTTTTACGGAAAATTAAATATTTTATACTTAATGAAGTATGGATATCCAATCATATAGAAATAACATATGGAAATAATGCCATGACGTTTAACAATTGTAAAACAAAATGGAGTGAGGTAGTTCAGAAGATCAGGCACTATTGGGCCCTGTTTCAGTTCCAACAATGATAAAATAAATATTATTAAAATGAAAAAATAAAATTTTAATTCATCATCAATGCGAAACAACGGTTGAGTAACATCACTTCCCTGATATTAATCACCTAGTGTCCTATGAATATTCAAGATAATAAAACTTTTTTTTCCCAACATTCCTTTTAACCTCAACGTGTAACTGAACTCCAAGGGCGTGCCTGACTCCCCTCTTTTGCTTAGGGTTCAAATAAAATACTTTCAAAATTAATAGGTCAATGATTTAACGATTCTAAGCTCGAACATAACAATCACTTTTTTACGAATAGATTAATCCTTGTCTTATCCGGAGGCGTTTTAAGGTGGATTGGAGTGCGTCCACTGTGTACGGAGAGGCGCAGGTCCCAACTGCGCTTCAGTTATATGGTGTGCGGGGAGGGTCCGCTTTGCAAAACACTATCACAAGTTTTTATTATCCTTAATATGATAATAATGCTATAAATATATGTGGGAATGAAAGTCAGAGACACATTTCCAACAAGGTGAACTAACTCACAACCTCCTAAATCTTTATTTCCAGCAAACACATATATACAATTGGCTTAACCTAATAAATATATATACAAGAAACATTAAATACAATCTCGTGCTGCCGGATGGCATTTTAAGGGCTATATAAAGTAAGCATAGAAAACCTTTTAAACATAGTGCCACAAAAAAGTTTGCGACAGTACTGCATTGGATCTAAATTCAACCAAATCTTTGCTGGTTTGAAAACAGTCGAAGACGGTACAGCTACTTCCTTCTTTATCTCCTCAGGGAAATTGGATCCAGTTCGATACGAAAACTTTGCAATCTCGAGAATGTTTTATCCGGTTCTACAAGTTTAGTGATTAGGTTCTGCGAGACACTGTGAACCATAAGGAGAAGCTATAGAGTAGTGTACTCAAAATAGATTAACCGCGAAAAAAAATGGAATAAAATTTCAAACCCTTAATCTATAGTATTTAAAAGATTATATTACAAAAAGAATGTCCTGTCAAAAATCCATTAATTCCTAAAAGGAATTCATAAATGATAATTTGAAACAAAGATTTAAATAATTCTTTTCGTTAACAGGCCCTTTATATGAAGAAAAAATTAACTTAAGGTAAAGTGTGTTAAAGCCCTAAAAATATATTTATGTTATTAAGGAGAAAGTTTTGAAAATGCGATGAAGTAAGAAAACAACTAGTTAAATGTAAAACTACTTTAATGAGAGTAACTTAGACCGAAACGATATTACAAATTTAAGTTAAATAAGACTTACTTGGAATCCACACACAAGACTGAAACGACAAGAAACTGCTCATAGATTCCGATTGCAACAACACTTACTTGACAAACGCTCTAAACTTCCCATTCACTACAAATATTAGTATACACTACAATAATCAGACCAATTTGGACATATGGAATTGAGCTCTGGGGCTCCACTAAACCATCAAATTCTTCCCGCATCCAATCGTTACAATCCAAAATCCTACGTAAAATCCTTGATGCTCCTTATTACGTCTCAAATAAATTCATTCATAAAGACTTTAACATCCCATTCGTTGCAGATTTGACCCAAAACATATATGCGTCTTTTTATTCCAAACTCCTTAACCATCCTAATCCATTAGTTCTTAATCTTTCATCCTTAACAATCCCTGATAATCCTCCGAGGCGTCTGAAAAGAAGATGGCCACGGGAGGGACCTTCTAATTTAAATTAATGTTTGAAGTACCACCAATGGGTGGTTCCTTCCCAAGATTTTCAAGTGTATATGAAACATACTACATATTTACCTATTGTATTATTTGTACAGTTGTAAATTACATTAAATAAATAATTTAAAAAAAAAAGTTAAATAAGCTTATTTATGTGCTTCATTCTTGATAGCCAAATTATTGTTTAATATTCATACATATTATACCGATCAACACGAATTGAAGCCTGAATTCAGATTTTTATTACTTATTTTTTTATCAGATTTCTATTACTTTCACCGAATTAATAAAATAAAGAATGTATAAAGGTCGGGGTGCTTTCAAAAAGAGAACAAAAAAAATTAAATTAAATTAATAATGGTCTTACTAGATAAAATTTGGAACACGTACCTTTATAATAATACATAAATATTTTATGGGCTTCAGAGCCTACGGATAGCAAATAAAAAAGATAATAATTAATGCATAATAAAAAAATGACTCATAATACTAAAGGATCTTTTGTCTTTAAATAAAAGAAATATAATTACGATATTAATAACTTAAAAAAGTATAACATTGACAGAACAATGCAAATTAAAAGTATAAATGTCTAAAAAATTAAAGTAGCAGTATTTCATATGGAATATCTACTTCAATTCAATTGGGACTGAATGGCAAAGAAATGACGGAATAAGCGGGATTTGAAGGTGGGAAGGATATATACAATATATTGTATATTTTATGTTTGTAATTGTAATTGTGATTATTACAATGCTATTTTTCCATTGGCCGAACACCAACCATCGCCATGGTCAGATCTCAGTTATTACTTTGCTAAATAAATTAAAACATTAAAAAAAAAGTCCACTTTTTCATAATTAATAGAATTAAATATAAACTGTGGAAAACGTCAATTACACCACAATATAAGCCCCTAACAAATCTATTCAATTTGGTTATTTTGAGTCATGGTATACTTGAATTGAGCATTTGCTTTTTTAGTTTCCTGAATGATAAAGTTAAAACTTTATAAACTCTTTATAAAACAATGTGTTATATGAACAAATATTCATTTTAAGTTAAAGTGGAATAAAAAAAAATGTGTTTTCGCTTGAATAATGTAAAAATACAATAAATTATAAAATAAAAATAAAAACCCAAGAGAAGTAGCTACCATTAATCTCACTAGGGGAGGAGTTAGAAGACCTGCTAGTGCACGCACTGCTCCTCAGTTCCCTTTGAATAAATCATCATTAAGGAAGAAAATGTAGGAAGGAGGAGAAAAAAGAAAAATGAAGAATAAAGAAATATTTATAAAGATGGTTGGGAATATAAATATAAAACAAAGAACTGAGGCTGGCCGGCTGAAATTAAGGTTTAAGCTCTGTGTTGTTGTAGCCTTTGAATTAACTTGTCTACCTCTGCCCTCGGGTTGTAGGGGGTAGTCTTTGAACCGAGGCCTTTCACGGCTAAAACAGACTCAGCCAATTCTCTGTTAGGGCTGAATAATTTTGCTATTATTCTTTGAAATATTTTATCTCATATTATTGTGAAAAATAAATAAATAAAACTGATCCGGCTTACAATAGGTTAATAGCAAAAGTGGAGAGTTTTTCATAATTGCCACTAGGTTTTTAATATTCATAAATAGTTCATTTATTAACAATAACAAACTTTTTCTTCATATTTTTGAACATCAGGAAGTTAAAAGGTGAGATATACTAGAAACCAAAATTATAAAAAACAACTTTAATAGCTTAAGACGCAATTAACTTAAAAGTATGTAGCTTTAGGATGGAAGAAAGAAACCGAAATCGAATACGTCCGATTATAAATAAAATCAAAAAATATTTTTTCAAGATGTCCAACCATTCAAGAAAATCAACGATATTTCCTTCCATATGAATGCTAATATAATTTTTATTTGTTTTTTATTTCCTGAAATAAGTTTAGATAATAATAATATAATATATTAGTAGAAACTGCTAAATCAAAAAAATACATTGAATTAATGGTAATTTTTAGAATATTATGAAAAATGTATTTTTAATATATTAATATTTTTATAAATTATATTACGTATTTTCTTAGTTTCTAGTTACATTATTTTAGTATTTTCTAAATTTTTGGTTTGTCAGGGTTTTACATAAGACTTGGTCAAATTTACATTACACGACTGATTACTTATCGCAATTACTTTTATTTATATCTAATTCGAAGATGCTATAACCTAAACATTATTGCCGTTCTACACTCACCGCACCCAAACCATATTCTTCCCACTGAAGGTTTATTTCACTTTTGAAAGGTTCGAGAAGTACTACTACCAATCTAGCAATCTATATATCCCTCGAAAAGAGCATTGTTCTTATGACACTAACTTCTTACCAGGTTCAATCCTTGACTTGTGGGGAGGCTGTAGTCGTTTAGTTTCCCTTTTTTTTTTCTTATTCAGTTTAATCTCAGAAAAAAAAAGAAACCTTGACGTGAGTTTAGATGTGTTTAGAAACAGATTGTGTTAGAAGGCATCTAACACGCCATCGTGAACCCTTACATACCCAGCAGGGGGTGTCAAATCCTACAAGAGCAAAAGGAAAGTCGTTCCGTAGGGAAGGGGTCCGTTGTGACCATCGGACTGAGGAAGAGATGGGACCGATAGGGAATGTGTTTTGACTGAAGACCGGGATCAGATAGACACAGCTTCGCCGGCGGGATCAAAGGATCCGGTGCCCATAATTGTTTTATTACGGCTGGGCATATTCTTGTCAGGTCTTTCTTCTTCTTCTCGATGAAGTTATTTTGTTTTAAATCGAATTAATCACGCTGGACAACCGATAACGTTGTGCCGCTAGCCCAATAGGTACCCATCCATCACAGTTACCTCAAGCATTGGTACTAGAATTTTCTTTTAAATAAATTATGAAATCAATTTATCAATCAATTTGGATAAAGAAGTATTTTTTTAAAAAATGTCTTCAAATGGTAGACCATAAAAATATGATTAAACAGCCAACAAACTAAATGGAAACGGGAAGCAGTTCTACGCCTTAGAGACAGCAAAAGAACAATCCACATTAAGGGCGTTGACCTAAAACAATATATTGCTTAAGTATATAGTTAATGGGCGTCGAGACCATTAACTTAACTATAACCACTGGTATATCTATTAAATATGGGCTAATCTATTCATAATGTCAATTAGTTCAGACTGCTGAAAATGAAATTGCTCTTTCTTAATTTACAAATATGTATTTAAATATTATAAAGAGATTGGAATTCACCCTAATAATTTTGTAAAAAAAATAATAAAAATACTCTTTCATTAAAACATATATAATTTTAAAGTGGATAAAACATTAATATAACCCTTAAATAGCTTAGGAAAAATAATGGATGGCTAATTATCCGCCCAGATGCAGTTTTTGCTGATATAAAAAAAAATTCATATTTTAACAATTACATTTTGAACATTTTCCTTCTTATAGATTTTGAAAAATTATTATCATTTTGAAATATAATTATGATTATCCTCATAGATTTAAATATTTCCTATTTGTGAAATAACATTAGATTCTTATCTATATAAGGGTTTTTTTTTTAAGGCCGATAGAACTTGAAATTGTAAAAAATAACACAAAAAATTAAATTGTAATCAAAATTTTTTTTTTATTCGAAAGATCAATACGTGACATTAACATTTGAAAATGATTTCGGGCATATGGGCACCGCGGCTGTTCTTGACGAAGCGCATTCTGTAAAATTGTGTTCAGCGATGAGGCGCATTTTTGGCTTAACGGGTTTGTTAATAAGCAAAATTGCCGCATATGGTCGTGCGATTTGACACCTCTCGATTATTTCCTGTGGGGCTACGTGAAGTCACTGGTTTATGCTGATAACCCAGCAACAATTGACGCCTTGGAGGCCAGCATTGTTCGTGTTATTCGTGACATACGGCCAGCAGTGCTCGAAAAAGTGGCCCAAAATTGGACGTCCAGAATGCGCTTCGTCAAGAACAGCCGCGGTGCCCATATGCCCGAAATCATTTTCAAATGTTAATGTCACTTATTGATCTTTCGAATAAAAAAAAAATTTTGATTACAATTTAATTTTTTGTGTTATTTTTTACAATTTCAAGTTCTATTGGGCTTAAAAAAACACCCTATATATTGTTATTATGTCTAATATTTTAACACTTTATCTTATATTCATTAAAGAAAAAAAAATATTGGGTTAAAAAAGAAAATAATGGGAAAAAAGTAGAATGATAGAAAAATTAAAAAAAAATAAAAGTTAAAAATAGATCGGGAAGATTATATATAATGAAGGGTCGCGATGAAGTGATCTCGTTACTGCTACATTTCATAAACACCACACTCAGAGTTTGCGGATGATCTGATTTTAATAAGAGACGGTTGCTAAGAGAAAAAAGTTTGCTCAATTTCACATTTGGCATCCTCGTTCTTTAATAAGTAGTAATATGTGACGTAAGTGATTACTCCAACCTGACAATAACATCAATACTCGACTTATTACTTTACATTTAATTTTTTCTCCTCTCCTTCTTTTTTTTCTTTAATTTAGCCTGTAATGGTAAGACATAATATTTAAAACGATAAAACTTATTGCTCTAGACTGCGGCAACTTGTGTTATTATTATTATACATATATAATTAGTAGCCAACGTTAGTATTGCAAAACGACAGTAATTACTGTAATGAGCTGCAATATTTGATAAGTTAAGTATTTATGAAATTCCACAAAAGCACCAATGGACTTACTTGATCTCCAAAATAAAAAAGGTTGTAGTTTGATATCATGCAATTTTTGACTATAGATTATTTATAGAAAAAATCTACTTATGGGATATCAATATTTTTTTTATTTTAACAAGAACTGCCCCTTATGTATAAATATATTAAAATTTATGGTAGGATGAATTCAAAAGCGACCATACCTATCCGGAATGAGGATACAATCAGAAAGGAAATTGCAACAGGTACGAAAGGTGGTAATGAAGGTTGCTAAACTAGGAGGTTTCGATTAGGATTGGATGCCAACCTCAGTACTGCAAAACGACTGTAATTACAATAATGAGCTGCAACCTCCTATCGCTGCTACGGTGTCGGCCGAGATAGTGCGGGGTGACCGGAAACATTATTTACAGCCCTTGTCTTATTTGCCAGGAATCTTAACAAGAGTATCACTGGCAACATGATAGCTACATCCGTCTAGACAAAAAAAAAATCTTCCAAAAAAAAAAATGAAATAATAAAAGGCTTTATTCAAATCGAGTTCTGCGAATTTTAATCTCCATAATTTTCAAATCAGAATCAGATAATTCATAGAAAGGAACTGTCTGTACCCTGGATGCGTAAATCATGATTGTTTTAATAAATATTTCATAAATCAAAGGGATCCAATGCAGTAAAATCAATATCAGTACAATAATGAAGTACAAATATTATTACTTATTTATAATATACGATATTTATAAACTGTAAAAAGTTCTAAAAAAAGAAACACTTCCTCTTCCTTTTTAATCACATAAAGTCCATTTCATAATCTTTGCTTGTAATCTTATAGTAAACTGGTAAGAGTACTGTCCAACTTGTGTACATACCGCTGTCATGACAAATTTATTGTCATGACCTATTCCTTAAATATGTCTGCCAGAAATGAGACTGAAGAACTAACACTTTTACAATTGTGTAAGTTATTTTGATTTTTAAGTTACCACTACCACTTTTTGAGTTATTTGCTTTTTTACTATTGTAATAATTAATATTAATTACTATTTTCCTCTTATGTTTGTATCATGATCAACTATAATATCAGTTGCTATCATCTGGTGCATTATTAGAAATATATGGAAGGTTGAAAGGTAGTATGCGCAGTCATATATTACTATTGCCGTGGAACGCCTTAAAAAATAATTCACAGTCATACTAATTCCATTATCATCATTGGTTAAGTATTAACTATTTTTTATGGTTTACAGTACATCCTGACTAATTGTATACTTTATCGCTTTCTTACTCAATACTCCTTTTGTAGATTTCTTATAATCCTATTACCCAATGATTTTCAATGTTGAAGTTTTCATTCATTTGATACACCTTAAACCGTCATATAACAGGCCTACAAACTAGTGTTTACTAAAATATTTTAATAAAAACAAAGAAGCAGTAAAATAATAGAATTATAATTACAAAAATATATCTTTAAATGTGATTTGACTGGGATAAATAATCACCAGTCAAATAAATTACACGCTTCTTCCTCTTTTTTCACTCATTGGTCTTCCTGAAGTGTAACTTCAAGTGAAAACTTGATTTCTCGAAAGAGTTTCCCTGTGATAAAGGAATACGCCAGTAGATATGAGAGAACTAAAACCCTAGTTCTAAATATTTAATAATACCCTTTCACTGCATTTCTAAATATTCCATACAGAAAGATATTAATTGATATAATCATTGTTAGAGTAGGGAAAATTCCACACCTGATTAGAACATTACCAATCATGCAAAGCCTCATTTTAGTAGAGCCTAGAAACGAAATCAGTAGCGTCGGAGTGGATTTGCTCCTTAACGGATAACACTAATCGACTGATGTTAAAAGTTTCGTGTGTGGCGGATCAGCTGCACTGACAAGCACATAAAGTTTAAGTGGGGCAAGAGGAAAAGTTTACTTTTCGATTAGTGGTTACAATGTTTAATTAAAAAATGTACGTAGGTTTTCTAGAGATTTCCTTTATCCTTATTGTTTTCAATTATGTTTAAACAACCTGCCTAATACTATTCACTACTATTTTTTCACTAGATTGCTTCTTCTCGAAGTATAAAATCTGTGATTAAGAAGCAAGTATCAGTTTTGATTATTGATCTCTTGATTTTGAAATTTCCTAAAATGTGACTGCGGATAATTTTTTTCCCAGAAATTCGAGATACTTTGCTCCAGTACCCTGTCATTAAAATAATAATTTTAAATTAATTAAAAATGTATACATACCTAATTTGGATTAGTAAATTTGATACCAACCTTAGATCTTTTGTATAATTCAATATTCGGACTAAATTTACATATATTTACCTACCTATATCATAGATCTCCTCACTCTTCGTTCATCCATCCACTCATTAAACACCAGATCCCATCCGAATGATTTATATATGCCCTCCTATAGAACCTCCTTCTTTAGCAAATCCTTCGTCATACGTGCAACCTCCCTCTGGAATTCTCTGCCCATCTCCATTCGCCAGTCCTCATCCATTCTCTCCTTTAAACAACACCTATTCCTTCATTTATTGAATAACCAAACCTCCACATCTTTGTAATCAAATAAATAGGCAGGTATTGATTAACATTATAAACAGTAGTAACGCCAATATACCAATGTAATTTCATTCTACTATCTGAAAATTTGTAAAAACTCGCCAGATAAAAATCTCACTATATAAACCATGTAATTATTCTTAGGGGACATATGTCCTAGAATAAAGTTATTTTTTCATTTCATTTCATTTCATATTTATTGGAGGTTCCAAGGAAACACAGTAAAATTAAAGTTTTTCAGCAAAGCTTCATTCAAGACTGAACATTCTTCTTAATAAACTCCTTAAGGGATATCTTTTATACTGACTAACAGCAGTAGTCTAGATCTCGATCTTCTAAATCTGACAAATATAGTTTGATAATTTGTGGGATGACCCCTCCTACGTAGTTGAAATACAATTATTAAAACAAAAAAAATCCAAAAACGAGAAATCGAATTTGGTTAAAAAATAGAAATAATAAAACTCATTGTTTATCTTAGGAAAAGTGGTTGGATTTGCGGTCAGTGAAGCACACAGTAAAACTAATTCATTAGTGCCAATGTTATTTACTAATTATTCCTTTTGTCTTGTATAACATTATATTTTATTTATTTCGTTCTAGTATTTTACGCTTTACTTGATGTGTATATACGTATACATTTGTAAATATCAATAAATAAATTATTAAAAAAAAAAAAAAAAAAAAAAAAGTATTTTACGTACTTATTTCATCAGTTACATATATTTTCTTTCTCCTTTTTTTAGTCATAACTTTAATTTTAAATAATTATTATTAAAGCAAAAAATTCAAATTTCTTTATTCCTTTTGGATTATATAACCTTTTATATTGCTAATTTAATCATGTTATTTTACTTACATTATATGTTTTATTTCCCCCCTTTTTTATCACTCTGTTTTAACTAATTCTCATTCTGTATACATATTAACTAGATTTTCATACGCATTTTATGATTTGTTCTTTCCTCTTATTTAATTTTATCATTTCTTTTCTAATACATTTTTTATCTTCTGATAATACTTAACTATAAGTGTCTATCAGTACTAGTTTGTATCTGTAATGCTATCTTGTTTTTTGTTCTTAGCCCTGATGAAAGTTTCAAATTCTGGCCGAAACGTTAGCACTAATAAAGTTTTTACTTATTTGTGTTCTTCACTGACCGTACATCTTATCTTTTCCTCATCTATATTATCCACGGTCAACTATCAACTCATCCTCATTCTTTATACTTGTCATCAATTATTATCATTTATTTAATTTATTCTTAGTAGGTGATTATGTGCTCACCTAAAACGTAAAAATGGTGAGGAAGCTATACAAATCAATGTAATTGGGAGACTTCTTTATTTTTCCTTTTTTTATTTTCGGAATCAACTTAAAAAACCAAAATATAACTAATGATTGGGGACTAAAGGACTATTTCCTCCATTGAAGACGTCTAAAATCTATGCAGACATACCGTTGTACCGATAATAGGTATGAGGAAACCAGAACAAGACAAGCGTACGTTAACAAAGAAATTGTACGATAATTGCCCTTATTCTCCACTGAGGGATATTTACGCCCACAGGAAGGACATATCCCAGCTAAGCCGATGGCAGGTAACCAGGCGAGAGGATAACAAACCCCTAAGAAGCGGACAATTAGCCGAACAGGAGGCTGGGGCGCCCTTGACCCAGTGACCCCGGGCTCGGCTTTGTGGCGGCCGCAGACTGGGCGGCTTCTCTGTGTAATGGCCTTTTAATTGCCCGATTTCCGCTCTTCGGGACGTTATTTCTTTCAGTCTTATTTAGTGGGACGATTTAGATATATTATACGATGAAATGGATCGAAATATTTTCCCGTTTGATCCATTCCATGTTTGATATAAAAATAATGTGGTCTTGATAAGTTAGTTGATTGTATTATAACAAAGTTTACAAATAAAATGATTAATATTATATGAAATATTTTATAAATATAGGGAAATTGGCAGTATTATTAAAGAACAGCAAGGATAACTTGAAAAGAATTAAAGAAGCCTGCAGAATAACTTTTTAACTAATTAATTCTAAGCATTAAAATTAAAATTAATATTGTATATATAAATAGTTGACCGAATAATTTAAAATATGAAGAGGGTTAGAGTTGCGGTCAGAAAGAAGAAAATAGTTTTCATCTGTCGTTTTACCCCACTTTGCAAGGCTTCATCAGGGCTAAAACATAGAAAAACAACTAAGAACATTACAAAAATGAAAATTAAGGTAGAATAAATATTATGTAAAAAATAAGTGAAAAGAAAACTATATACAAATAAAAGGAAAGAAGAAATGAAATAGTATTAATATAACATAAACAATGATAAGAATGCAAATTACGTAAACTATACGGTTAAAAAAGTATAGAAGACGCATATAAAACGAAAAAACATAAATGTAGATGTGGGAAAACAAAATTTAAAACACTAAAAAACGAAGATATAAGAGATTAAATAGAGGTCGTGAAAGAATAAATAAAAATAAAATTAATAATGATAACTATTTTGTTCTTCTTGACCGCATCCCTGACCATCTTCTTCATATTTTAAAATTAATATTGTCCGTTATAATGAATTACGTTATAGTGAATTGATAAAGAATGTTGAAGTTAAATGGATACATTTTATTATACTTGATAGCTATCCATCGTTTGAGGGTTAAACCCACATCCACTTCCTTTTAACTTAACTTTCAAATAATCTTCCGATGCTCCTGAAAATAATGTGTTTTTTCTAACATAGGACTATCATTATGGTAAAATTTAGTTTTTCTAAAATTGTTCCATATCTTTTTATAAATAGTTGTAAATCTCGATAAATAAATTTTATTCAATTCCTTCTGCAATATGTGCAAGAGGAATGCACAATGCTAGCCAAATACTTTGTCCAGATTCTCCATGTACCAGACCAAAAGATAAAAAAGTTTATTCTAATACGTGTTTTGACTTTCACCAAATTGATGGACGCAAGCGCAGTACATTTTTTTTTTCTACTAAAATCTAAACCCAACAAGCGTCTGGATTCTTTAGTGTTTGTAATTAATAAAATTTTGTTAAATGGCGACTTTTTTTTTTAATCGCTATATTTACACAATGATCTCAGAATAAGTGAACATTTATGATAGTAATTTTTTATGTATGTCCAAATCAATGATTTTGACATATTGTTTATTTTATTTTATTTTTAAGACGTAGGTTGCTTTTTAAAATTTATTTTCGGCATTTTATACTTTAAAATTCAAGTAATCGGACCATCCAAGAAACAAAGTTGGAAGGTAAATAGTTAGATAACGGCAAGAAATAATGTCTTATAACCACAATTACATTTAGACTACAAGGTTACTTCTTCCTTCCAGATAGATGACGGTGTTACAAAATCAATAGCCCAAAAGCAAAAGAACAAGCTTGAAGATAGTTGAGAGTCATGTGAACGCTTATCTATCCAAACTGGCTCTGCGTTGGTGGATGGTGTAACCGTTAGCCTGTTCGAATCGCCACTTTCATTGTTCCACAACCAGGACCCTATGTTAATAGTTACCATTTATAGTCCAAGCCGATCACCCACCAGGTGAGGGTATCCAAATAGTTCAGTACTACTTTTGTAATGAAGGAAGTGAATGGTGAAAAAGAACTAATTTGGTTAAAGGAAAGAAATCCAGAAGGGATCCTCTTATCAAAAACTAACTCGTTGTAATCGATTTTAACTATCACTTACCAAAAATTTTTTGTTCGTTACTTAACCACTAATAATGAGAATACTAAGAAAATTCATAAATAATGTAACTAAAATATTTTTAATATTAACCTCCTACCGAACGCCTAAAATTTGATGCCAACACTGAAAATCTTTGCTTGTATAACTTCCTAAACTAAGCTCCTTAAAAATCTCCTAGGTCAAACATAACCAAATCCTAAAAGAAATAACAAAATACGGCATAGTACTTAATATTGATATCTATCCCTAAAACTTTACTGGCCCCATAATGTTGTTAATGAGTAAGCAAGATTCGTAGCTGGGTACCCACTAAACGGACATTCGTGAATGCCTACACCAGTTTATATAATACATAATTATGTTGCAAACTGTACGTTATATAATTAATATACGTTTACGTATAATAATGTTTATTTAAAAAATAATACACCTTCATGGAAAAAACAAATGTTACTTTTATTTATTTATAAATATTAATTTATATGTTATTATTAGTCTAATAATTAATATTTTGTTAATTATAAGCCATTTAGATATACTAAATATGTTGTATGAAACAGCTAATGGAGAGAATCCAGGGAATGAAAACAGAAGAGAGTAAAAGGGTTGAATGGTATATCTAATTTAAATAAATAATTTAAATTTTAAAACATTTCTATTTTATTTACAAGATCGACTTTCGGCCAATTCGGCCATCCTCAAAGAGAATCTATTACAAAATAGCTTTTATTAGATCTATGATTCTCAACAATTCAAAATCCTTAACAATATTATTTATAATTTATCTTACCTTAATACAATTTTTGAATTAAATAATTTAAAAATACAACTTCATGCAGGCTATTCTACTCAGTCAATTCAACAATTTCTCTATGAAACATTAAAACATTAGGTAAACATATATTTTTTGTTAATAAGCATATCCTACATTATGTTACCTAATTATTACCTATTTTCAATAATGATTTCAACAACAAGGAGAGGGATCCAAATAAAACGGCCCTAGTACAGCATGCAACCAAGAACCAGCATATTTTTGATTTTGAAAATACAATTATTTTACATAAAGAAAATAATACTTTCAAAAGGAAAATACTATGAGGCAACGACATGAAATTTTGAGAACCAAAACGGCACCTACAAGAGTATTTTAAACGACATAGATTTCTGTTCCCAAACCATATTTAAATCCGAGTATTAGAGAAATAATTCCATGAATTAAACATGAATTAATAGCAACAGTTATAATAGCTAAATATAATTGCTTAATTCGAAGCGCAATTAATAGAACCATTTGGGTAATTATCTGTAATTATAAGGGGCGCCCTTCACCCGGAGGAATGTCAATTTGAAACTTTAGCAAATTGCTTCCAAGATCCGTGTTTGCGAAGAATTTTTAATAAAATTAAGTTAATTAATTCAAGGGATCTTTTCAATGAGGATTCATTTAATATTACATTATACCTACATAGAATTACTTCATTAAAAGCATAAATTTAATTAAACAAATATAAAAATTAGAGATCATAAATTACTTCACCAGAATAATAATAAATTAGTATTTAAACATAAAAAATTTAAAATTGTGATAAATAAAGCAAATTTAATAATGGTCTAAAATGAGCGACTAATTCAAAATAACAGATTATTAATGTCCTCCTGGACAGGTTGATAGACAAACCAGACTTCACCAAGTGTCAAAATATGAATATTTATACATCACAGGTGAGACAAGAACATCTACTTAACATAACTTGTTTTTCGAAAAGATTAAATGCGTTCCACAATATTCTTCCTTTTTCGATATAAAATTGTGTTTTGGAGAAAATTTATATAACCCAAAGAAGGTATATAAAATATATATTCTTTTTGAGGAATATTTAAGTTCCATAGCTGTTTCTTACACAGATGTTGCCTTTTGAGATCCCAGACATCTTGAAAAGATAAAGCAGAAATACGATTTGAAAAAAACGTTTCTCATTCTTATGGCAGTCGTTTATAAAACACGAATTTAGCCAGTTACATAAATAATATTATTACAAGAGTTCTGAAACTTGAAATTCTAATGCAATATATTTTCTTCGGAGTTGGATTCGCAAGGTTGGACTGCAATAGAGAACGGTCCATAAATTTATAAGTTAGAAACATGAAACTTTTGTTCTAGAAAGTTGTTAAAAACAATTGCTCCTTCCAATCGGTTGTAGAAAAGCTGCCACTCATTTTGAACCTATGTGTTGGAATGACTTAACACAAAATCGTGAAAAAATAGCTTAAATGTTCAAGGTAGGAATCGTTCTAGCATAGTTACAGGACTCTTTACAAGCTTAAATATTATTATCGGAGTATTTTTTCAGTTTTTAAAAATTTTAATTTAATACATTTTTTAAAAAATTGCTTGCTTTTTATCTGATCTTGATGTACGCTGGATCCAGGTTCGAACCTGATTGAATCATTAAATTTATTAAGATCCTTATGTGACATACCTACCCCATAAAGACTGTATCTACTCCTTTGATGTATTGGAGAGAAAAAATTGAGCATGATCTTTGCCTTAGGTAACTATTGTCAAGAAACAATACTTTCTCACTCAGTACTTTTGATACAATATGACCTTTCATGGATTTATTTATGAATATCAAAGATAAAAAAAAAAAAAAGATTCGGTAATGAATTGTGATGAAACTGCTTCGAGACTAAAGTTGGAAACAAGGCAATTTATTTTTCTTACGCCCGATATCATGTTGTTTCTAATACCAAATAAGTTGTTGATACGATAAGTCTATTATTTGTGTTTTTTTTAAAGACTTAAACGTTGCTTTATTATGATTTTTTTTTTTTTAGATATTAATTATTTGGTGCTTTTTTATGCTCTAAGGCTCTAAAGCACTCTTATTATTTTTTGTATTCCTATTGTAAGAGGACATGTCCTAGAGTCAATAATGAATTTATTATTATTATTATAACAGTTTAATAATTACGAAAGTAATTTTTAATCATTAACAATAATTTATAAGTAATTATAAACTAAAAACAATATTCATTTTTATAAATTTGGTTGCATTGTATGGGGTAAGATAAACAGAACATGACAATGATATAGTTTTTTTATATATTGAAATGAATTTTCCTATTCAATATATTTGTTGAATAAACTTTTAACAGTATATGTACAGTTATCCGGTCTTTCAGAAGTTCCTCCTCCGGGGATTTTCCTTACATGATGGCGGGCCTGCCCAAACCTGCTTTAATATTATCGAATATTCTTTTTATAATAGAAAATGAAGATGATTGTAGATAAATCGGTCGAAAGTAAATCATTGTATACTTACACGCTAATAAATAATTATCGGCAATACATTCTCATAGTATCAGACTTGGTCCAGGAGATCGTGCCAAGACCGGGTAGAGAATTGCGAAGTTACGATCCTTATCCCTAACAGCAGTGGCTGCTTGATAATTAGCTTTTCTTTACGACCATAGCGAAAAAGTGGTTCCGACCTCCATCATATTTCTGATAAAGTGCTGCCAACTTTGGAAAAAAGAAGCAAGGAGCTTATATACAGTGAGATCTGCCGCAGACCGGAGCTACTAAACACCGTAATTACTGAATAATTTATTGAGGCTGGGTAACCGCTTCGGGTCAAAGATAAAATCTCCCATTACACCCACTGTGAATTATATAAAGCCCTAGCTAGTTCCTTTTACAGATCTATCCCTTCCAAGTAATGGACTGGATATTGAAAAGGATTCTTATAGAGAAAATCATATTTTTATTTGTTACTTATTCCTTTTGTGAAAAAAGTATGTGATTTCATACATACTTTTTTCACAAGTATACATGCGATTCTACAAAAAGAGATCTTGTTCCAAGCTATTTTTTGAGGCTTTAAATAAAAAACAAGTTTTATATGGAAAAAAAACGTTGTGTGAACCTTAATACTATTTATTGTAAACCAGTAATGCTTTTCTCCTTAGTCGTACGCTCGTCAACTGCAGTGTGATCTCACCGGCACCAATCTATTGGGCGGAATCCATAAATTCCGATCCAGTCAACTACCACATCTTTCAGCAGATTCCTCTTCTGTCAAAGGCCGCTCTGAGACTTTCCCCTAAACTTTTCCTGGAACTTTCCTGTGGTCTTTCCTAATCGACGCTATCTAATATGTTGGCCGCATGACTGGTATTTGAGAGAAATAACCAAACCACTTCATACGATTCTCCTATGACGCCATCTCAACTGATCTTAAGTTCAGGTTTTTTTTCAGATTGTGACGTTTCTTACACCGCCTCATCTATTTTTTTTCGATCCTGCGCATCACCTGCATGGCCTATGCAAGAATCTAATCTCCACGGTATAACTTTGCCTTTTAGGTTTATTGGTGAGAGTTCATGACTAAATAAAGTAGGTCATTTTGAATGTGTTTTTGTAGACTGTCTTTCAGTGTCTTTACTCACTTCTCTCATTCATTCTTGAAGTAATTAAAACAGCTTTTCGATTTCAATCTCTCCCTTATTTATCCGTAGATTCAACCTCAGTTCATTTATTTTGACATGACTACTTGAAATTGCACACTTGTTCCAATTCGATCCCAAGCAGGGGAACTATTCTCTCAACTCTTCCATCTCTCCTTCTTTGTTATTTTAGTTTCCTTAACATTTATTCACACATTGATCTATGGATAGCTCTTTCAGAAGGATTGGAGGTTTGGTCCATTGTTTCCAAAAACTATCAAATGATTAGCCCAAGCAAAAATAAATTAAAATACGGGGCTTAAGTATCTGTACCCCAGTTGATATGTTCTCATGTTTCGATTTGCTCTTTTTTTTGGCGCTCATTTCTTGTTTAGAGGCGAACTCATCACCCTATTATTATTGCATTTCCTCACTACGTTTCTATGACTCACATAAATACTTCAGATTGCAATACGAAGACCATTAATAATAGTATTTAATAACGTATATAATGTTCGATATATAGTTAAATCGAGTAATATTTAAAAAGCTAAAAATGAAATTCACAAACGGCATGAAACCCTTCACTTCGGCCCTCCGTGGAAGCCTTACTTATCTGACATTTTAAACAGACAGTTATAGCGAGTAGGTTGGTCGAAGTACGACATGTCACGATCACACAAGAGGAGATCATAACACAAAAAAAGGCAATCCTTTCCCACCGGATCCGCCCTGCTAAAACTCCTGGGGAGCGACGGTCCTACATCACTTTTGAAATATTAGCTTAAAACGGGAAAAGGAAACTTTAAGATGATTTAATCAAGAAATAATTACAAAGCGCTTGAAATTGAAAAAAACAGCATGAAATAATAAAAATTCATAGTCATGAGTTATGTTTCTATCAGTATAAAATGTCATTCATCTGGATATGCAAAATATTTCGAAATGAGAGAAGCGACTGGAGGTCAAATGAATTACCTTTTAAACTAAAAGAGTACCGTAAATCCTTTTAAATTAAATTAAACGGTTTCTGAACATTTTACTTGGAAATAGTAATTTTTTAAAACTGTTTTTATAGATACATATGGCACTCCGAAAATCCTTATTTAGGGAAGAAAATTTGAAACAGAAACGTTTGCGAGAAAAAGATTCTAACCGAGAATAACAATAATCCATAAAAATTTTAATTAATCTTGTACGCTTAAAAAAATAGATATAAAACGAATTTTCACAAATTAATAGAAAACAAAATTCGTAATTTCCTTAAGAGATCAAGCCTACGATAGCTTGTTTCTCTTAAATCCAGTGAGATAATACCTATATTTCTCTACCCCTTAAATAAAAGTATAAGAGACATGACTACTTATTAAAAGAAATATTTAGTTCTGGGTTGACTCCTCGCCAAAGAAGAAATATAGCCGAGGCTATGAGAATGGAAAGATTTCTATGATTTGTAGGCACAGGTCCAACCTCCACACCTGGCAACAATAGGTTTATTAGTGAGCCCTCCCAACACATGTTGGAACTCAAGGTATTTATTTAATCATAATTCTTCTCTAATGTAATAAATCTTATTTTCATATGTACATTTTTGCACATTAAAAGTAATTATTTATAATAATAGTCTCAAACCACACTGTTACCTTTAGGTAGACTGATATTGAATGGATTGGTGTTGATATAAAATAAATAACAGAAAATATTTCAAAATAAGTAGTTCAAAAAAGCAATTTCAACCACTTTTATTGTACATTTACTTGCTAAATAACGTTTCAGTTAACACCTAAACATCAGGTAAGATAAATAAAATAAATCCTCACTATATGTGGTTCGGACCCTCCCAACATCTCTCGTGATCCACCTGTAGCTGAGGATCACTGACTGGAAAACACTTGAGCCTAATGTTGCTCAACAAGGCACTAAAAATAAATAAATTAAATATTGAATTTCTCACTATTTCCATATCATATTATTATTCCATTTTATATTATGATCTATTTCTATAACCCGGCTTTTATCAAAAATGGTACAGTTGTTAATAAGGAAAGAGTTAGTTCCTATAACTTTAATAAAAATAGTTGTTTTGTAAGTTGATAAACCTTTATAAAACTAATCTCATATCATCAACTCAGCTTCTAACCCATTTACGTCAAAACTTAACATTTATTTTCTTCAAAACATTTTTATGTCATATAAAAACAATAAACTTCCCTACATCACTGACTACCGTTATAAATTATTCAAATAATGCATTAGGAATATTTATTTGCGTCGTAATTTAGGAACAGAAAACGGATTCCTCTGGGAACCGGCCCCATCAAAACAAAAATAAAAGTTAAACGATGATTTCCAAGTGAACAACTCGACAAGAGTTTTCTGTTTTTTTTTCTTTACCCGAGCACTTCACTACTCTTCTGGTTATTCCTGTTTTTTGAAGAACTAACTGTCAGAAAAGCATTCAGAAAGAAATTTGTCTATAATATGAAGTAGTGAAACGAATAAATTATTGAGTCAAAAGTAATTTATTAGAATATTTTAAAAAAATAAGAAGAGGATCCCATCAAGAATATTAGATTATTTTAGAAATGAAAAAAAAAAATGTTTTCGTTTAAATTTACAACCTTTCAAGGTTGTAACAAAATACGCAACGGAAAATTTAGAACTTTAGAATCCTAACCATCTACATTATAAGCTGATAATCTAAAATACCAAAGATGGAGCGCCATCAATAACAAAAGTAAATATAAATTGATTTTTTTTTCGAAATTCATTCATTTCATTGAATTTATTATTACATTTTTTTCCGATCCCTCTAAAACTGAATAAAAACAATAAATTAGTGGATGCTTTATTATGGGGAAAAAATATATCATGTTTATTACGCTATCTATTACATAGTGAATAGATTGACTAAGTAGTTTTACTATGGAATTTTGCTTTGATACACATGAATCAGTCAGTATACATGACACGCATGTATTGATACACGTGTATCATAGCAAAATTCCATAATTCTTCAGCCTGTTCTTTTTCCTGAGAAAATCTTTATCTTATTCTTCAGAAGATTAATGTTTTCCCACGAATGATTCATTTTGTGGATACATCGTTGTATTCTGCGCTAAGGTGGCACATTCTGGTTCCTTATTTCTGAGTTTCCAGAACTTATTCATCCCTTTCTTTTGGCTTCTTGTGAACTCTATTTATTCTCCCACTTCCTTACTTATGAAAACCATTCTATGTTCGTTTGACTGTCCTTTGCTATTTTTTCAAGGATAATAAGTCATAGAAGAAGCATTATTAATTATTTCATTTCGCCTATTCAAATATGTTAATACCACGAAACCATACATTAATTTTTGATCGACAAGCTGGTAAGCAATATTTTTTCTTGTCCGACAAATAAATTGATAATCCAGTCCTTGCTATAATCTATAGTCTTTTTGAATCATCATGTTTGTATATAGTTGCAATTACGTACCTTGTACTACATGTACCCGTTCGATTTATTGATAGGAGAGATAAAAAAAGTTATGGCAGTCTTGTGCCTGGCCGATAAAAGTAAAACTTGAAAATGAAATTATGTGTAATAATAATCGAAGATTATGAGAATACAGGAGACCTTTCAATCGGACCAATACTGCCGGGATTGATAAACTCCTGTAAGCTCCTACTCTCCCATTATAATATAAAAATTTTCTGGCTAGAATTGACCAGCGTTGCCCTCCCCTCCCACTCCTTCTTACCACTTCCGTTTCATCTTATGTCAAGAAATCAATTTACCCCTCACCCCATCCAACCCCCGTTCCGAGGTAGCTAATACAACTAATATAAACCATGTATAGACTGCTGCTTTGTTTTGTAATGCCGAAATACTCCTCTGTATGTAATACTCCTGTAATGTTCAATACAACTAATAAACACACACAGCACCCGAAGTAAAAGCCAAATCCTAAACGCCCTTAAATAATCCCAATTTATTGTGCCTACTAAATACTCATAGGCATTAATTGTTGAATTGTTGGGATTGCCTTTTTTTCGTGTTATGATCTTCTCTTGTGAGATTGACCATATTGACCATATTGACCAACCTATTCCCAACAATTGTTACAAACTACCAGATATACATAACTACTTATATGTATGTATTTTTTTCGTGTTATAATCTCCTCTTGTGAAATTGTACCATATCGACCAACCTATTCCCTATAATTGTAACAAACTACCAGATATACATAGCTACTTATATGTATGTATTCAATTCAAAATCCACAGGCCACTATGGAGATTAAAAATAATTGATAGTTACAACTGTATTAAAAATATACTCAACTAGTAAATGATATGTGAGTTATATTACAATGGCATGACACAGTCTTGTGGAGTAAGTACCCATTGGTAGTACCCAACTCTAATAATCTTCCTACGGTAGATTTCGAGGTTTTCTTTTCAGGTGCCTAGGAGAACTATGAGACAATGGAGGAGAAGCAAGATGGGTGAAAACAAGTGAGTTTGGGTGGTTAGGGAATTTATCATGCAAGGATTGGTATCTGGTTCTGGCCAAATCGGCATTATATGCAAGGCTGAGGTCCTGATGTATTATTTTATTGGTGACCAAGTAAAAAGCATTAAGTTAACTACGTACGTCCAAATAGGCCTTTTTATGGTATATACGAGTAGTACTCATGTAGATGAGTATTTTATAATTAATAGAAAGTTTATACCGTTTGTCAACTAAGTGCTGTGATAATCTGAATCGACGAGCGGTTTCCTGTCTTTTCATTTTTGTTTGAGGATCAAGATGGTCGTTGGTCCAGATGTAGTTTTAGGCAGCAGATCTGTTCGACAGGAATTAGTGGGGTATTGTAACAGGATACTGTAAGGCATGAAATCATAGACTTAGGGCGGAGTATAGTTGATGGAATGGGATTTATTGGAATTTCTAAAAATGTTTAAATTAAGATTTTAAATAATTCATTCTACAATATTATGTTTTAATTTTAAATAAAACAATTTTATTTTATTGGTTTGTTAAATTTATTTATTTTTTATTGTTGCAGTGTTTTCTATATGTTTATATTAGGTACAATATATATTGCATAATATACTAAGATGTAATAGCATGAAAAAAAACTTAGAATGCACCTATTATTACAGTTTATTTTTTGTTTGTTTTTTTTATGAAACTCTAATATTTTTAACACTTAGGATCCCCAGATGCCTGCCTATCCTAGGGTAACAGCTTCATGAAATACCTAACATTTTTGCACGAGCTAAGAACTTCCACATCTGGCTTTCTACGCTTTGGCCAGATGTTCTCCGACAACTCTTGTTGACATATTGCCCGGTCGTAAATAATGAAGGTCGGCAGCTTATGATGACCGAATTCGACCCTTTCCCAGCCTAGTGTACGTGACAGTAAAATTGATGACTAATAAATTAAGTTTACGATATTTATTACTGCAATAATATTGCTATATATAACAATAATAAAGTAAGTTAAAAAAAAAACTATCTGAGTCTTCTTTAAACAAGTAGGTACCAGAGACACTTGAAGATCTGGGGGCCCTTCAAATTATATTCTTAACAACATTGGGTTATAAAGAACACCCTGATTAAAATCACTAATTTACTGACTGTTTATCAGAATGATCGAGGAAATGCCATCTTAAAGCCATTCTGTGCAAAAGTAAATTTATATAAGAATAAAATTTTTATTTTTTACATATATTTATTTCCAACATATTGGTAACGTTTCGGCCTTTTTTCCTTTGGCTATTTTTAAACCTTTGTTCTAATTTTTATTTAATTATAATAATAACTAACTAAATTATTTTCTTTCATAAACACTGCTCTCGAAGTAATAGTCGACAGTCTAAAATCATTTTGATTTTTTTTTTTTGTGATTTTCATCTACTATATGATACATTTAAAATTCATTTGAATAAAAGCATGCATTGCTGTTAAAACTATGTAAACTAAATATTTTGTTTTATTCCTATTTTGAGCAAATATTTTTCATATTATTATTTGTTAAATTAATTAGGAAAAAAAAATATTTTCAGTTGAAATGTAAATAAATATAAATTACTGAATACTAATTAACTTTAGCACTCAGTTTTAAGTTATACTCCTAGTTTACATTCTTCCTCCAAAACGAGATAAATACATGGAAATGTTTAGATCACACGGTTTTACAAATGTACATAATCGGTGGTGGTATAGCTAACAACAATAACTGTTCGATCATTCCTCAAATGGAACCCTATAAATGTTGTGCTTAATATGCATGGCAGTATTACCATTCATGAATTTGTGATAAGGTTAACTTCGGGAGGATTTCATTTCGATCAGTTAGTTATACATGAAATAGGAGGATGTGTTACACCTGTCCAACACATTCATACATTTGGTTAAAAACCAGCCTTAAAATATTCATATAACAATCAATTATTGTATTATTATAATAAATATTCTATGCAGCACGGTTAGTAAAAATAAAAATAAATATTTTATTCATTCAGTAATGATGCAAAAATACATGGGGGTAATGCCCAATAGACAGTTGGATATAATAGGACAAAAAATAAAATAAAATATTAGTAATATAGTGTTTTATTACATAGCACTAATTTTTAATTTTTTTCTGTTTATAAGAAACATTTTAAAGTATAATAAATTTCTCCAACTTTTTTTTTCTTTTCCTCAATATTATCTTTTTATATTCTTATAATTCAATAATACTATAAAATTTAAAACTTTATATTAAAATATAATAAATCATTCTGTCCATATGATTAACAAATGTGTTTTTTTTTTGTTTTTTTAAATAAATAAAAAAGTGGACATTCTAATAAACATTTCTCAATACTCCTCCTAACTGGCAAGCTATGAGTCATAATGAATACTTGATTTGTTTTTTTATTTTACACAATATTTATTTTTCATAATCGAAATTTTTATTATCACAAAAATGGTAATAAAATATCAGATTATTCAATTAAGCATTATTAATTATAAGTACAATTAATAATAGTAAATGTTTAATTAATGAGGATGATGCATATAAGAGTATGAAGAAGAACGATATTTTTTTGAAAAAAAAGTTTAAAATAGTAAGAAACCTATACTTACAGACATAACTAATTCTAATATATATTTTTTAATTTTATTTAATAACAGATGTAATGAATCGTGAACGGGATATCGTCAGTTATTTTGAATTTCGACATTGCAATCTTGGCCAAAAATATTGTTCTGCATTCCCTAGGCATTATACATTATCACTAGCACTGTAATTAGCTCTGGGGCTATTTAATATTATTTACTTATTTTTAAATTGATTATTTAATTTAACTGGGAGTAGGTTGCTCAGTGGTAAGGCACTGTGCTACTAACTTTAAGGACTCGGGTTCGAATGTTGCTGAGGCAGATAATTATTTTCCGTTCCACTGTAGCCGAGAGTCAGCTCTCTGGGTTCAGGATACTCCGGGGTCACCCAGCCTCATGAACTATCACTGCTATAGAAACTTTACGAGTCTCAATACTCAACGAAGTATTCTATTCTGTTGTTTCAGTACATTTTTAATATACAACCGATTACCTATTTGCACCATAATGTAAAATATTCAATTTGAGTTCTTTAAGTTTCTGACCAATCGGACAATTGTTCCAAATTTCAAGAAACTCTGAGATGATAAGTTTCAAAATGGTTTCTTTCTTTGTCGAATTTGCTGGAAATGATCCTATATTTAAAAATTGAGCATTTCGACTATTAAGTTTATTTTCAATTAATTTTACACGTTAATTTATTCATAACTTCGTTCTCTTATAATTTTTTTTATCTGAGTTTTACTTGATTATTCTTTACATTTAAGTAAAACATGTATAATAAATTGAAATATTTGTGATAGATGATTGAAAAAAAAAGATATATGCGGTAAATGAGAGTGGAATAGAGAGGATGAAATAGATATTATAAATAATAATAAAAAATTCAATGTAACTTGTTATTAAAAAGCTACATAACTAAAATTTAGTTATAATGAAAAAATATTGTATCTTTATTAGTTACTTATTTGTATTATTTATAATGTGAATAGTATTTATATTATATCTAATAACAGAATGATTAGATCCCTGCTATAACAGGGGATTATAGCAGCCCAATATATTTCGGAAGCATTCCTAGTAATTAATTAATAATTTTAAAAAGAAACACATCACTATTGAGATATATCGTTTTTTCTGATTTCGTGAAACTTTCAAGATGTTCCTTGGATGAAACATTAATTTTAATTTTGTTTTAATACTACAAATTTGTTTAAGAGTTACAAGGGATTAAGCTTCAGCGACGATATATCTTAATTGATTTTATATATTTATTAGAATAATAGTTCAACATTTTCATGTCGAATCTGTTTTGTTAATACAATACAATTACTTATACAAGTATACTTAATACAACTTTGAAATTTAAAAAACTCTAAACTCCATGCAGGTTCTTCTGCCCAGGTCAAAAATATCAATTTCTAATTAGCCAATATTCACTTAAAAGAAAATCAAATTATATAATCACAGACACTATTCTTTAAACTTTTATCACAAAAATCTTTTAAATTATATAACTTGAAAGTTGTATTAAGTAGATTGTCCCTGAAGATGGCCGAATTGGCCGAAACGTCGGGCTTATAAGTGAAATAAAGGTTTTGAGGCTATAATGGATAGAATTTAAATTATTTATTTAAAAAAAATTTACCAGTCTCTAGAAAATATTAAGATTATAAATTAATTTATTTCTTTTAAATCAATAATTGTTTGCCAAACTATAATAAATTCATTCTTGTGATAAATTTGTCCACATACAGCTTGATGCAATTGAATATGATGGTTTAAGATCCATGGCCAATAAATTTAATATATTCTTTTAAATCTGTAGGAGTAAAATATATCTTGTAGGGCCACGTGTTGATCTTTGCTATAAAATATGCAGTACACATGTTTTTTTATTTAGAAGGCTGTGGCCAAATGAGGTCAACCCAACAAGGATTTAGCTTCATGCAAGATTTGTAGCTAAATCTAAGTCAGTATTGGTAGCTGTACTAAATATTATCTCAGTTTGAGTATATTTTCTTCAAATATAATGATTAATATGGATATATTCGTTTAAATAGCTCAATACGTATATGTAAATCTGTGTGTATATCATAAGTGTTTTAATTGGATTTGTGTATTTATTAATACGTTACGATGTTTAAAAACAAATTACTAGATGATGACATAATAGTAAACGAACAGTTGACATCAGTTGATACTACATCTCTGTGTTTTTTTATACACCATCCCAACAATGGACTAGGATTTATGACGCTGAATGGATTCGCTGTAGAAGTCCCGGCCTTATCGGCATTTCAGATTTGAATTGAATTGCTGCGGTCTAAATATAGTTTGCTTATTGTCCTCAAGACACTTACTTAATAGCAAGATGGTTAGTCCATGACATCATATCATTATAGGGAGTGTGCCGCTAACTCTTTAAACAGTCATTTTACGATTTCAACTCTGTGTGCGATATTCCTGGGGAAATAATTTAAAGATTGTTGAGTACTGACAAAAAAAAGGTCGTTTTCGAAATTATTCGACATGAAAGAAAACTGAGTAGTTTAATACTTAAATAAATTCAACTAAATAAAATTTGTAATGTCAGTTTTTGCAAAAAAAAGAAAAGTAATTTTCTTAAACAGTCTAAATTTAAACATGCCTTTCCAAATCCTCTTGCCCTGTTGCCAGAAATTGTTCTAGATGAAACAAATACGAGTAGCATTGGCCAATATTGAGTACAATCAATTGATTTAAATTATTTGTTTTAAAAGAAATTAATTATGTTATTTCCCATCAATGAAACTTCTTTTTTTTTAATATATAAATATTTTGTAAAATGAGCTACCTCTTTATTTTTGTAGATTCCTCAATTTGATGTATTATCTTAACATTATAAAAAATATTGCTAACCCGTGGACTTTAAGTTCACAGTATCGTCTCCCTTTTATGAGGAGTTTGCAACATTATTTTACAGAATTTATTTATTTTTTATGTTCGTGTATTTATTTTATTTGAATTTACATTGGTTCTACCAGTTTTTTTAATTTATTACCTTAGATTAAATGTATTGTTTAAATATAAAATTATATACATTATCGAATAGCATATAAAAAAAAACTTTTTAATAAATACAAAAAATCCGACGAACAACTGCATGTCATTCAAGAAGGAAAATATGTTATACAATAAAATTAAATTATCCCCTTAAATCAATCTGATTTTGAATAATATAAACACGTAACGAAGTTTTGATTATATGTGTCATACACCTCATCCGTTCTCAAGACCAATTAGTATACACGGAGGTATAAAAAAGAAGCATGTATAATGATGTTATTTAAATATCTAATACACTTCAATTTGTAAGGCAAAAAGTAAAATAAAAAAAACTAAGTGAAGTTATGCGACCGGTTCCGGGGCAACGTTTAAAGCCCTTGGAGGATGGCGAGGTGAGAACTGTGGAATAACAGCCATTAACGAGATACCTTTATTACAGGGGACACTTATCGGCCCTATTATATCTCAAGTAGGAGGCCAATGGCCTATATCTTTCCGATAAATCTTTACTATCACTAATAATTACAGATATTATTACAAAAAAATTGTATGTTTTGTCTCGTCCGCTCCGATTTTATGAATCATGATAATTTAATTGAGCAATAAACGAGATTCGAAAATACCTCAGTTACCAATACATACAAATACTTGTTCCAATTTTAAGTACGAAAGACAGACAAGTATAACTTCCAACCCAATTTCAAGGCTACTACTCAGAGTTAGGAGTGGAATTCGATTTCTTTTTTTCTTTCCTTTATTGCAAATTAGCTAAAACATTCTTAAAAAAATGAAATAAAATTTCTGCACTGCTAAGCTGTATTCTAATATATATTCGCTTAAACTATAATGCCTCATAAGTCGGAATAAATCATAGATATGAATTCTATACCAGTAAAAATTAGATAAAAGCATCTAGAGACTTCTCGTGCGAACTATTTTTTCGTAGTATTGTTTCTGATAGAATCAACTGTACGATGTACAATTAACTGACCTTTAGTGTCAGCTAGGTATTATCCTCATTAAAATAGTATGGTATGAGTTCGAATGCTAACTTTTCAAAATATCTTCCTTCAAAGTACCTTTTATGTTAATTTTATTTGTTTGAAATAATTAATTGTCTCACATTTTTATTAGTTATGAAAAATGGTGAATTTAAAACTTCGTAAGTAATTAGTAAGTAACATAACGAGATAAGAGAAAAATATTTTTTCCATGTTGAAAACAACGGAAAAAGAAGTAGTAATATATAATATAATAGTTGAAAAAAAAGGAGTAGTAATATTGACGTATTATAAAGCGTTGGAAAGCCAAATATTTCAGAAAAAAAAAAATTATTTAATAAAGAAAGTGGTAGGAGGTAATGAAGAATGACAAAAAACGCAGTAAGTTTTTCCAATTCAGAAGTCTTATTAGTGTATTCATATCAATATTTTGGTTTCAAGTAACCAATGCAATGAGCCTTTACGATTACAGGATCCACTTAGTATTGAGTAAGTAATTAATTTCTGCTATACTTTTGTAAAAGAAAAATGTAAAACTTTTGCAATGAGAAATATTATTAAAAGTTCTTTTCTGAAAACTGATGAAACGGGAGCTAAAAGGAAAAAAAAAAGTTGAAACTGAAAGGCTCATTTGGAAAATTAGTACAGGGAAGTATACGCGCCACACCAATTTTTTTTAATATTACGGGGACAATGTTTACTGGTAACCGTTCAACATTATCAAAAGGTTCAATAAAAAGATTTATTCGCAAATAAACTTTGTATAATTGAAACTATCTGTTTCACACGACCAAGTGTAAATCACAAGTTAAACAGATACAGGCAAGAACAGTCCTGACTGTTTAACGATTGATATTCAGAACGAGTAGTCAAATAATCTCCGACACACATAAGAGAGAAATGTACTGATTAACGAAATCTCTATTTACAACCGGCTGACTGACATAAAGATCCAACAGCTCATGTTGCAGTACACATTGAAGTTCTAAGTCACACCAATCGTAAAATGTCTTGATATATTTACGGTCGATCCTAGAGTCCTATATCGAACAACTCCTTAAGAATAAATTAATTCAGTACACTGACAACTGAAGGAGTTATGCAAGGGAGTGTCCCCAGCCCCTAGTTTGCCTCCGTATTCTTGTCCGAGTCATATAGTATCTCTTACAGATTACAAGGACGCCAGAGGACATTTAGGTAATTAAGACCTGTCAGAACTTAGAACCTAAAAGGTAACAATATTTAAAATAGTAAAATGTGTGTGGCGGCTTGACAATACCTGATATAGTTCAAAAAAAGAGATAAAAAATCAAAAATTCATTAATTGAGAAAACAATTTTTTTTCAGTAAAAATTTTTTTCATTTATTGATAGATATTACAATTTGTCACATAGTTGTAGGCAATAGATAATAATGATGAACGATCACGTTCATACTAAGACAAAATAAATGAATGAAAAAAAAAATCTCTCTTAAAATATTTACAAACTTAAAATATATATAAACAATTGACAAAAATTGACTTAAAAATACTGAAAAATCCAATACTGAATAATATATTTCAATAGAAGCTTTTAAGTACTGTTTTAAATTTTCTTTACTATTTAGAAAATACTAACCCTATGAATAAGTAATAAATACATATATAAAACATTATAGAAGGTTTATAACATTTAAATATAACTTACATACTATTTTTTATTATATTAATACTATCCACAAACTTGACACATAAATAAACCAAAAAAATAAAAGTTGTCCAGGATTATTAATAATAAAGAAAATACTTGGAGGTTAGATTTCTTACAGGAGCTAGTCATGTTACTATCCAATTAAGATTTTTATTCGGTAATGGTAACCTATAACGAATAGATTTTCTACTATGATTGAATCGAGCAGTTACATTTATATTTATAAGGCTGGCTTATATGTTGTACATACAAACATTTGTATAGCACCTTCTGAGCAGTAATCGTTTATGTGTATGAATTTGAAAGCATTGCTTTATTTACTTCATCAAAGTACGAATATAACCAATATGAATAAAATTTATTTATGGCAATCCATATCCAAGGTTCCATAGATACCTAATGAGAAAGAGGCGCTTGTTAATGGATTTTTTCTCAAACGTTTATCTTTTTCCCGGAACTCAATTCTCCAATAATTTTCCATCACGGAACGTTGTTACATCATTAACCGAGGAACTATTATTTACAATTGTTTTCTGATCAATTACCACCCCTAACCAATTAGAAACTAAACAAGTCTGGACTTCCGGCTCATCTCTAGTACCAACTGACTAAAAAATAATAAAAGTTACTTTATAGTTAATAATAATCGTTAGAAAAATGTTTAGCAGGGTAATAAATTAGAACTAAGCTCAATTGCAAAATATCTTTAGCTGAGTCATACTTAGTCCAGTATGGTCAAAATAGTCTGTTTAGTCCGTCAAAGAACAAATTCAATAAACGTTAATTAGTTATTGATTTTATATATTTTTTTAATTTTGTCCTTTTGTATTATTTGAAAAAAAAAACACGGTGTTTTTAGAATTAATCGTCCAATCATAAAATTTCAATTTACTATAAATATATGAAAATAACAACAAAATAGAAATGAAAATAGCATAATCTACAATCCTTAGATTTACTTTTTTGTTCATTTTGTTTCAATTATTAATATTTCTTGATTCCTTTGGGACAACATCAAATCCCAAAATCACCATACTAGAAGGGCTGAGCCCATGGCTAAACTGCTATATTCAAGTTCAAAATCAATATCTTCGATGTATTCTTTGTTTTTATTTCAAAATAAGGGGGTTTGGGATTTAGGGTAAGGGTAAATTTCGAAATACCTGACTTTGTATTTTTCTCTGTAAGGTCAACACCAAATTTTTATCACTTGATTAAAAAAAAACTCTAAGAGGGGAAACAAAAATCAATCATATAAAGATTGAAATGACAACAAAAGTTATGTCACAGTGTTTATAGTCCAATTGCCCAGTCTATACTAAACATGCTATCTTTTTTGTATTTATACAACTCTACTTACGTTTAAGTTGTCGATAGAAACTACCTAAATCAGAAGTTTAGTTTAGGGGGGATTTCATTCCACCTTACATTATATAAACATACTTGTTAATAGAAATCCAATAATAACATACTGAAACTGTAAAACAGAGCTATAGAACTCTTCATACTTCAGTTATATGTGGTATAACATACCAAATAACAAACTATCTGAAGTTATATTGAATATACAATAAGACAAACATTAATTAGCACCTGAGTAAAACTAATTCATTAATCTCGTGGACATCAATCCGGTAGACGTGGTTTAGCAAAAATGTGAAAATAATAAATTAATATCTTTGTAATGAACTAATAGTTCTAATAGGCCTATATAATGTATTGTTTCAGGTAAAATATTTGTTTCTAATATTATCTCTGGTTGGTTATCAACGAATTTTCAAACAAAATCCAGTAAATTACTATTTGTTAATTATGTCAATTTATAAATTACAAAAATAATTGGGGTTACATTGTTATACCATTCTTAAATTTAAATATATAATCAAAATCCTTAATGCTCCTTACTTTGTCACAAATCAAATCATCCATCAGGACCTCAATGTCCCCTATGTTGCCGATTTGGCCAGAACCAGATACCAATCCTTCCATAATAAACTTCCCAACCACCCAAACCAACTCATTTCTAACCTGGCTTCTCCTTCACTACCTAATAATCATCATAGGCGTCTGAAAAGAAGATGGCCTCGAGATCTTCTCCTTTAGAAATGTTTTTGGAGTTCTATCAATGGGTAGATTCTCCACATGTTTGTATCATGTCATTATATCACTTACAGCAAATTTACTTGATGTGTATGTATGTTTACAATTGTAAATAACAATAAATAAATTTTTAAAAAAAATATAGAATCTATGGTTTAGTTATTAATCTCTCAAATGAGAAACAGTTTTATTAAACAAACAAAACTTTCAACTGTTCGCTGGCCGAAAAGCACGTTTGAACTTTGTGAAAACCCGATTTAGCAGCTTGGCGAAACCTTAAAATGAAACTTTAAACATCACACGTCCCGGCTGAAAGGGAGGAGGTCGTAGGTTTGAGTTTAAATATTGATTTATCTCAACGTCACGCCTCAAAGTGTTTTTCTTCTTTCTTTTATGATTTAAAATTTATGAAATATTAATTATTTTTTGTCAAGCAAAATATGAAGGATTTAAATTAAAAATGTATACTGATTTATCACATAAGAATATATTATGCCTTATCAAGATCAGTGAAACATTAAACTATCTTAACTTACTTTGTGTAGCACTTAATTCTACATTAAATATTTATTTCATCCCATTCTTTTAGTTTTACACCCACTGAGTCTAAAATTTGAATCTAAATGAATTTCGTTCAGCCATTATTGTTAGAAATTAAGTTTCTTTCATTCTCTTAAACTTCAGAACTTTCAGGAGTACTTAGATCTCATATTGCTATTACTTCAACTTTCAGAGATTCAAAAGGATTTAGGTTTCAAGATCCAGACAACATTCTTATACAAGACTCACATTTTTTTCTGCAAAGTGAAGCAAAAATATTCCTGTTAATCTTAGTGTTATCACTATCCTTGTTAAAAGTTATAATTTTCAACTTTTTTTTTTTTTTGTCATTTTTTTTCTCCAAAATAATATATGTTTTCACTGTATTAAAAGTAATCGAGGAAATGTAGGATTTAATTTTTATCACTAATACCTATGGGACATGGTTTTGTGGTTTTCGTGTCTGATTTATAGGTATATATATTTTATCGCTATTTATGGGCGCCTTCAGCGGCCCCCTTTGATCAAACGAAATTCATTTTGTAAGGTTCTATTCGAGACAGAACAATACTATAAAAGTGGGGGTAAATATCAATATAAAATTTCTTCCAGTCCAAATTTTCACCACCCTCATTTTTCGTCTTGAAGAGGTTTGATACACTTCATTATGTCGAGGACATATAAACATGAGAATGTAAATAGTGATATTGCTAGAAAAGTATCTTTAAAGGTGACAACCCCCTTATTTTATACACTTTTTAAACGTTGATGAAACAAAAAAAAAAAAGATGATAGTTGAGCTCGTTGGAGTGCTTGATTCAGAAGGTTGTGGATTCCATCTCCACATGAGTTAGTCAATACTTATTTCTTCTCGCCACTGATTAATAAATCTTGGCATTCCCACTCGGGTTACATAGGTAATCAATGTATGACTTGATTAAAAAAAAAGTAATAAATGAAACAAAACAATTCCATCAGTTTTCCGAACAACAATAATGTGAACATACGACGTTATTGTTTTTCGATAATAATTGTATATTTTTTTAAATATAAGGACTAGGCATAAATCAATTCAAAGAATAGGTTCAATCAAATAATATAAGATAGTACATGAAATTAGCTATATTATTCACGCGTGCAGTAATACCTGTTTAAAGTTAAAAAAAAAAAAAAAAGTAATATATTAAGCAAAAACAAAAAAAAAATAAATAATAATAAAAAACTTCTTTGAGCACCTCTAGTAATATATAACTATTTCTTTAACTGATACAACGAATCACCATCGGCATTAACAAGTCAATCAGGATCATTTGTAATACCTAAAAATAATTTTATTAAATGCCCAGACATAAATATTTTTTGTGGCTTCCAATGTAATTCAACTTATGGCATGTGCATCGATTCCTAAAAGCAGCCAACTAAACAACAGGAGACGGACAGGCACTCGAAGAGAACAGAGCAAAGGCGGATAGTACAATGACTAAACAGGCCATTACTGTCACAAAGCGACGGCACTTGTACTGAAGAGGGAGACCATCTGCTCCAGGTGATCACGACCTCTAGTAGCCACTCACTGAGCCTATAGCCCAACTTGGTTCCATTAATCCAAGGTTTCATTTCCTTCTACTCAGGCCTTTACCACTTACCTTCCTATTAGCAATTAGTCGATGAGGCTCTTCCTCCAATAATTGGCGCACTGGCCTACAAAGTTCATGGCTGCTTTCTTTTAGATGTATATCTCGGTCAGATTAATTCCGGCTCCTAAATAAAAAGAGTTAATTGATTTTCATAATTGAAGGTTTGTTGCAAAAATGAATTTGCTCCATCCTGCGAGAATTTGACCGACTGTTTATGGTTTACATCATACTACTAGATACAAATTAATAATTTATGGTGCTCATTGGGCGTAAAATGTATCACTCTTGATAAAAAAACCTTTTCACTAGGATGAAACATTAAAAAAATAAATTAAAAATTATAAGTGAAAAACAAAATAAAAGGAAATAATCCTTTATTATAATTATTAGCTAATTAATAAGTTATAGGACTTCCAGAAATGGAATTCCATCTGTAGTGTGTTAAAAAACTAATTATTAAAATTATTTACAGGTTTATGTTTTGTCGGCCGGTTTTTGTAATACATCAGGCTCCTGTACTAAAATGATATCCAGGGGATGGAACTGTCTTGTTATTTATTAAAATTATCCCTCTCTTTCCTATCTTAATCCGTTGTCAAGATGATTTTTTAAAGTAATTTCCAAAAAAACAGTTTTTTTTTTTTGTTTTTTGTATTGTAAAAGATAACATTTCTTTGGTTTTGATGTCACGCATCTTGTTTTTTAACTCCCTACCCCTCCACCCGAAATAGTTAACAGCGAATGCAGCTCTTATAACCCGATGCAGGTTAGTTCACCTATGTAGCGAGGTAGAATATTGAGGCAGAGTCGCCTTGTAATGGGCCCCATTAATTTAGAAGTGGTAAGAATTTTTTCTTACCTTGGCCCTGTTATCAATGAGAACCAGAATGAAGAAGAAGAAGTTAGAAGCCGAATTGCTGCTGGAAATAGAGCTTATTTCTTCATTGTAAGTCTAATCAAAAGCAAACTTATTAGCCGTACCACCAAGTGCACTCTGTACAAAACGTTGACGGGCCAGTCGTCACATACGGTGGAGAAACGTGGACCCTGAGCAATAAAAGCATTAACCTGCTAGACAGGTTTGAAAGATTAATTCTGAGGAGAATCTTAGGGCCCGTATGCGAGAATGGTAATTGGCGAAGAAGGAAAAATGGTGAACTTTTTGGGTTCTATAAGGAATGTAGCATCTCCTCGTACATAAGGATACATAGGCTTAAATGGCTTGGCCATGTAATGAGGATGATCGAGAAAAGAGTGGCTCATAAACTGTACAGTTCCGTTCCGGATGGTGTACGGCAACGTGGTAGGCCGAAGGGCCGACGGAAGGATGCTGTGAGGCGGAATCTGCGACAACTGAGGATCCCAGTTACCCTTACAGAAGATAGAGAAAGATGGTTGGTGGCCTTTGAGCAGGCCAAGGGCAGCTCATGCGCCTGTTGTGCCAGTAAAAGAAGAAGAAGTAGAATATTTGTAACCATTAAAAAAAAAAAATAAAGTCCGTTAAAAAGATGATATTTTACAGCTGTTACATTCAAATATCATTACGTCATGCATTTTTACTGCCATGGCAGTAGATATAGTGCTAGAAGCTACTTTCAAGTCAGTTGTCACAAATATCTACTTTAACTGGCAATCAGATCGTAGACCACAAGTATATATTAGAATACACAAAACAAATAAATAATGAAAATAAAACATGTTATCAATTCGTTTCACCATTTAACCTTCACAATTTTTCAATTTTTTTTTTCTTCATATCCTACCTTTTGGTGAAAACTTAAAATATAATATTGGTGAATTTATTTATATTTCGAACATTCAAATCTAGTCAAGGACCTAATATCACTGCAGTTATTATATATTTAAAATATGTGGCTCACCCAATAATAATTGAGCAGATTAGATTCAGAAGAGAAGGTCGCAGTTTCCCCGAAACATTCAAGAATATAAATTAAACACTGTTTTAATTTTTGAGCTGAAGTGAGGGTAGGGGCATAAAACAATTTATAAAATGCATCATGTTATATTTTAATTATTTCTGAAATTGAAAGGGATTCTATTAAAAGATTTTATCCTTATTAATAGTAATGGTGGTTAGTAACTGTAATAGTTAATTTTCCGACTAACTGTCAACAGAGTAAGGTTACATTTACTGCCACCTTGTGGACAAGACAAGCAATATATTTTATTGAGTTTATATCCAACAACTATTTTTACCTACTGGCCAATAGAGTATATTTGTATATTGTTTTTAATAGTACAATGAAGACAGCATTATACAAATATAAATAGAAACATACTATAATAATTTTTTTAAAGAAAATACAACTTCAGATTATTGAAACAAAAGTATCACTAAAATAATTATAAATAAGAAAAATGTATCAAAACAAAGAGCTGCAGCAGAAGAAAAGCGACGAAAAAAATGTAAAAAGGATAAGAAAATATGTTAAAAAGTAAATAGCTTGTTAGCCAATCAAATAAATAAATTTGACAACCTAGTCCTAATGAGGACTTTTAAAGTCTTTATGGCAGTTACCTTCACATAGCAACATTGTAAGCAGGTTTACAACCTTACTAGTATATACAATACGAACCTTTGTCTACAAACATTGTGATTGAATTGAGGCAATATTATAGAAAATCTTTACAACATTACATCAGTGTAAATGATTAAGATTGGGCATGAGGGCGGATCAATGTGGAGGCACGAACCGTAATCGGATACCACTCACCCCTATGGTAATTTCCTCACCATCCCACATGGAGGAATAAAAACCGCTAATGCCAAGAGATATGCGGTATCTCCTCGTTAACATCTCGGTAGATAAAATGATCTCGTTCTGATGACTACCCAGACTCTGCGCTAGGTCGGATTGAATCTCTTGGCTCTCTCCTGCAAGGCTGCAATCTTCCAGTAGGCGCTGTTTGGAAATGGCATCGTCCGGATTGTAAATCATCCAAAAGGTTAAATCTAATCACCCCCTTAGGTTTCGATACGTCGAGTTGGATTGGCAGCTTTTAGAGCCTCAATCGCCAAGATAAAAAAACACGTCTCGTAGATGTGTAAGTATAATATTAGTATTAATTGAACCAACCAGAGAAATGAAGAATGACTGTGCAAGGATTGGCTGGCAGGGTTATATTCAATGTGGGAAAGACTTAACAATAAAGAGTCATATCAATCGAAACGCCTATAATATTTTATAATTATTTTAAAAAAAAGAATACATTTTTTTTCTTACTCCTTGTGCTTCTTCTGGTTAGCTTTAGCGATGTTCATTTCGTTTCCTTTTACCATAATCTAATTACATTTTAGGAGTTGGGTTTTTTTATCAATACAATTTAATAATGTCTAATATAATTGATTATTACTCTCCTTTTGGATTCACTCTTCTCTATGTGAATATCTTAAAAACTAACATTAAAAAAATATTTAATTGATTTTATTACGTGTGTAAATCATAATTATTGCAACAAAAACCGTGATTATTAACAAATTTATTCAAAATTAGTAAACAGAATCAATCCAAGTGAGATAAGAACAAAGAATAAGTGGCATTTTAAAAGTAATATAGGAGGGAAAATATCGGTAATCAATATGTCACCGGGGGAAGGGTGAAACCACAAGTTATCGGCAAACACCGCAAGCCACAATCTGATGTCCCTGGCGTAAGGAGAATTTATGACAGAGCTACGTAGATAAACTTGATTAGTTTTCATCAACCATATGTATCACAAAAGAACTTAAAAAAAATTGAAATATGTACTAATGAAATGTATTTATTAATTTATTCCATTATTCTTGTATATAATTTTGCCTTAAGATGAAAAGCTAGACTCAAGCACTTTAAAAAGATATGGTTGAGACAGTACGGTACTCGATACAGGCTGGGTTTACTAGCTGTCGGTAGCCAACTCCTATAAACGGCTGATTTTTGAAAATTCTATGTATTTAAATATTATAAAATTTTATATTTATACTTTCTTCAGAATTACTACAAATTGAATAAAAGGTCCTTTCTCCAATCCTAATGAATCTGACAGTGAACCATTACAAGTAATCTTTATAAAGTTATAATTACAAATAAAAGCTAATCATTTGAAAAGAACAAACAAACATTTCTTATAACCTTCTTATGATTATAGTTTATCGCTGGCCGTAAGTGCTCGATTGTAGTAGCAGCACAGTTATTTAAATTGTGAATATAATTTACACCACCATTCGTCGAAGACACTTTATCTACAATATATAATTAGGAAAAATATATAATATATAGAATATAAAGTTGATCACGTGAATAAAACATTTCTTGTAACCTTTATATGATAGTTCACCTCTGGCCTGTTAGAGTGTTCGAATTCAGTAGCACAGTTATTTAAATTATGAACATAATTTATATATATCTTAAATCCTCTCATTAGCAATTGTAAGAAACAAATCTAATTATTATATTAACCATTTATGGCCCGAAATGCTGATCTGTTAATAAAAATATAAAGAAATAAAAGAGCATCTTGGCTTCAATCAATCATTTTAGTACAAGTACACAAATATCACTCAAAATAGCGTCGGGGTGTCTACTCATTAATACTAAAAGTTCAATTGATGGGAATTATGACCTAAAAGTACTAATTAGATAACAGTTGACGACACCGCTGGCTACGTTCATTTAAAATTGATAGACAAACCTCTACCGGATAATTTATTCAATTTGTTTAGGAATGACAGTGCTGAACTAGTACTATCATTTAGTTTGTGATAGGAGAATCGATACCAATACTCCTAAATAAGAAGGTAGAGTACTTCACACCTACAATATAAAAAGAATTTGGTAACATGGCACCATCTGAAGAGTCCATTACATTTAATATATTAAAAAAAAAAAGTGGTGATTAGATTAATTTAAAGAACCTGTTAAAATAAAGGGCTGAAGCGATGTTAACTAGGCTCAGAGATTTAGAGATTGGAGCTTCCAGTTAAATAATGTATCTGGGAGCCTAAGCCTGGAAGGAGGTCCTCAGCCCTCGAGTAATTAAACTTTTTCACAGGATTAAAGCTGGATTAGGATAAATGCTATTGTTCTCTCCTAAGGATATAAAGGTGCCATTGGCAGTCTTAATCCTCCCTTGAAGACTCTTTAAAAGATCCTAATGTCTTTAAAAGACTTCCTTCCGAAAGGAAACCTCTGCGACCATTAAAGACATTTATTAATTCCAGATGCTTTTTTAATCTCTGTCTCTTTAATCGTTTTTATCCAACTCCTTACGAACAAGGTTTAACAACAGAACAGTACCGATATCAAATAATTATTTAAAAGTTAATTTTATTTATCATAATTATTTAATTTACTTTTTGTATATATTTTTTTATTTTCTTACTTATTTTTATTTTGTCAATCAGTATTAGATACAGCAAAGATTAAAAATGGTAGAAAAACTAAATAATGTAATGATAGTTGGCCGTGAATATTATTATGCAAGATATTTGGAAGTGTGGTCAGTGAAGAATACAAATAACTAAAAAATTAACGTTTCGGCTATGAAATTTCAGGCTTTTATCAGGGAAAAGAACAAAAAAGAAGGCAATAACCCCTACTCCGCTTTCTACTCATTTCTTCCTCACTAATGTCATCATGTTCTTCAATAATCAAATTATTGTCATATTTAAAATTACTCCTTTTGGTTAATATAACTTTAAGTTCTGTTTATTTGATGTCATTATTTTGATTACTAATTTTTTAAGTATAGGTTTTATTTGTCACTTTTTTTATTCATTTTATTTTGCACACCTACTGGATTCTCTTATTCATATTTATACTTGTATATCTTTACTCCTTTTGGCTTATATAACTTTATATTTTATTTGTTTAATTTAGTTATTTTACTTTCTCACATTTTTCATAGCTTTAATTTTAAATAATTTTCATTTTGAAATATATTTTTCACTAGATTTTCATATTTATTTTATTTTTCTATTCTCTTTTATAATTTTTAATTAATTTTAATTAATCTTTTCATAATGTTTTATCTTCTTATAATAAGCAGACTATACATTTTTTTTTCAACACTATCAATGTATTTCAACACTATTATTTTCTTATTATTCTTTAATTCTTTTGGTTATTATTGATGTTACCTTATTCTCCGTTCTTAGCCCTGACGAAGGTCTTGAATTCTGACTGAAACGATGGCACTTATAAATAAGTTTTTACTTATTTGTGTTCTTCACTGACTACATCACCAACTATATTTTCCTCATTTAGAAAATTTTATTTTAAAAAATATTGTTAAATTATAAATGCTGAAGAAAGTTGACACAGTGGCCCGAAACCCCCGATATGAAGGAAAATGAATTAAGCACAACTGTGTTTTAATTTATGACTTGAAGGCAGAAAAGGAGGATGAATATATTTGTAAAATAGTGGATTTCAGATGGTGAAACTAATTCTTTTATATATTCATTAATTTCATCAATTTAACTGTAAATACGGGATGAATGGTTACCTTCATAGAACCAATAACTATAGCCTTCAAGTGAGGCAGATGGTATGTTTTACAGTAATATTTCAGTTTATAACTTAACTATATACACAAGAGATAGAAAATGTTACATTTAGTTAAGTTTTATTTTATTTTTTATTGATCTACCACTGTGTTTAGGTTTCAGTCTGCTGAAGCCCATAAGAGTGGTTTGTTAGAGAAAAAAAAAATTGGAATACCGAGAAAGATTTAGTAAACATAAATCTTAGTGTGGAGAAGAGAAATAACATTAACTATATTTACAAAAAAAATCATTATTTTTTTAAATCATAAAAAATTTCATAAATCATTATGATAAAATAATGCATTGATGTACATATTGAGAATTAACTGAATTAATCATTTTTAGGGTGGATTACAAAGATATTTGTTAGTGTGGTTTTGTGTATATTATTTTTCTGGGTGGTTTGTTAAACTAAAAACCAAACTCAATGTTTCCACTAGCAATTTGCCTTAAATACTATATTTATCCGACTAACATCATTGAGATAAGAAACTGCCGGTACACTTTTGCTTCAATCATTATTTAATAATAGGTTTTAATTTCCATCAAACTAGTAATACAGGTTGAATTAAAACATCCGAACCGAACTTCTAGATTAGAAAGAAAACGGATAATATTCATCATTATTAGGATTAAATAAGTCGTTCTTTATAAAATATTACTCTTAATAACTGTAAAGAAAGTGGAGTTTTCAATAATGTTTTGATTATAATAACGGTAAATACGATTGATACCACTCCTGCCTGGCTAGGATACGAGCTTGAAATGGACTCTGGCATAGCGCAAGTAAATGTTTAATAACGTTAGTTTGATCTTTAATTAAAATTTCAATTAACAAAATATTTGACTGGCACGTAATTAAATTAATTTAAACAAATATTAATACCAATCTCAATTTAATTAACTTAGGATAATGAATTCCCCATTTAGTGTGTATTTTTAAACTCAAACTAATACCGAATAATGTAAATACTGACTATAAATACATTATGTATCACGATATATTATCTGTAATCAACAATTTTAAATATTTTATTTCTTTACAAATCTTTCGTTATATTTTGGAAGAAATATAATTCAATTATAGTTAAAAAAATATGAATACTCCCCTTTCTATATATGCCATATGTAGGTAAGTAAAAATGAAAATGATTACCAAAATTTTAGAAATGGCCTAGGTGAGTAAACTTCTAAAATTGCAATAAAAAGGTATAAAAAAAAACATATAAACTTTATTTTATCTATTACTTATTTTACGTATAATTAAATTTGTTTTCCGAACAACAAATCATTACGAAGCGTAATATTAATAACAATCAGAAATAGTTAATTTAACAAGCTATCTCTAGTCCATTAGCAAAAACGCCCCGTCACGGACCTGTCGATAGCACTACAAAATGATTCAATCCTTCGATTTGTAGTGTTTCTTTGCTGCATCACCTACGTCATCTCCCATCATCCTCTCTCTTCCTATTGATGGTTCGTTCTGTCCAACGCCATTCGTCATCCACGGTAGCCAGTCATTAATCAAGGGTAATCATCGGCAGATAATTCTGTCACCTCTGGGCTGCGAAGGTGGTTCATCAATTGTCTGTAACGAATCATTTTTCTGACAGTCCGACCGATCAAGCACGAACCCAGTCGATTCAGAAATAAAGCCACAACGTCAGTGGAAACTAAAATAGAATCATCGCGAATAACTATCACTCTATATTGAGAAAACAATTAACAAGAGATAAGTACTCAATAATCCGGTATCGCTTTGAAAAGTAAAGTCTGCAGAGCCATGAGGTTCATTTGAATATCATAGAGATGCAGCCTAACCTAATAATACTCAGTAAAAACGGCAAGAAACCAAATTAGGAAATAAATTTAGAAGAAATAAAAATAACATAGCGGTTTAATTATTCAAGTTAAGACGTTTATATTTAGTAGTTATTATAGTTTAAATATTTTTTATAATTATAATATTTCTTTTATTACATGAGCCTTTCAGCTAACAGAGTGACAACTCCATAAAAACAGTCTTCGTATTTTCCATATTGATTAAAAATTTATCATATTGCAACGATCAAAAAATGTGTAATGAAAATGACGGCCACATATAGATTACTCGTCCAATACAGATTTTGGAGCATACTAGTCCAACTATTACTCGTTATACACCACACAACCGCTGCTCTCCTTTACACAATTTATTTGGGTTTTTGGAACAAACATTTGATGAGGATGACCTAAAACAGGATATCAGGACAAAAAAAAAGTAGATCCGCGTGATAAGAATGTTTAAGATATTAGCAACATCATCTTAAAGACCACCTCACTGTAAGTAGAGTAACACAATATTTTCCCTGTTTTCTAAGCAAATAGTAATCATACTTCAGAAAAATTGTTCAAACTGATAGCTGAGTATCAAAAATTTTAATTTCTTTATGTTAAGAAAGTACATAAATTAATTCAAATACTTACAATTAGCTGATTTCATAAGAAAATAAACATATTCCTACCTGAAACAATAGAAGAATAATATTAAAAATTACGTAAACACGTTTGCAATAGGTAAAATATATATTTTTAATTAATAAGGCTTTAAATAAATTTAGTTAATTCATAAGTCAGTAAAAAAGTAAATACTAATTTTAGATAGGGCATGTCATTGAAAAGGACAATTGGAGATACCCTTGACGCTTTGTGCGTTGGACAGCTTTCAGGAGAACAACGTTCGTGCAAGAATTGAAAAGCACCAACGGAAGCGTAATTTCCAACCTAAGATTTCGGAGATCAACTGAGAGGTCGCTGCAAGACGATGTGGATTGACAGTGTCAAAGAGAAGACAAGCTGAGCGCTGATTGACAGGGAATAGGGAGTGAGTCCTTATATACCAATCCTGGACTACCTTCGAATCCAGTTCTCAGTTGGAATACATTGAAAGATAGAACAGAATTCAACCAATAAAAAAAAATATTAAAGAACGAGATCATTTAAAATATTGAGTGATATACTATGAAATATTTTTTTTTTTTAATAATTTTTATTTATTGATCGATATTACAATCTGCCACACAGTTGTGGGTAATAGGTAATAGCAATGAATGATCAGATTCATACTAAAATAAAATAAAATAAAGAAATGAATGAAAAAGAAAATCTCTCTTAAAATATATGCAAACAGGAGAATGAACATAATCAAACTATATGTATGAAAAAAATAAATAACATAACATAACATAATGATAAAATAATATAATCTCTAGTCACATTTACACTTAAATATTATTAATATTAGAGTTTTTTTTTTAAGAAGTTTAAGTTTTTACAAAACTTCTTTCTTAGTAATAAAGGATTATTTCAGCCAAGTTAATTTTGTAACCACTTTAAATCACCGCGCACGAACCATGGTGAACCCCGCCATCATTCAGCAGACATAATCTTTATATATCCAACAGAAATAAAAACAAAATCAAATAACCACAAAATATTCAATAAAGATGAGAAAAGGTTCGCAATTTGGATAACTAACAAAATAGCCGTGATACCTCTTTTAATTAATTGTATGCATTGTACCCACTATCGCAACTCGAGCAAGTTTTGAAAGATCTATTTTTCGGTGTTAATGTAATTTATAGCAAGGTTCAAAAAACTAATCTAGCCATCTAATTTAGGTGGGAGAACCTCAAGGTCTGATTCTGG